>NW_006290682.1:2501666-2512451 GCF_000327345.1 Myotis davidii
AAACATTGATCAGCTGCCTCCTGCACACTCCCCACTGAGGATGTGACCGCAACCAAGGTACATGCCCTTGACTGGAATCGAACCTGGGACCCTTGAGTATGCAGGCCGACGCTCTATCCACTGAGCCAAACCGGTCAGGGCTGTATTCTTGCCTTTACTCCTCAAAATAACCCCCAGAGATGAAGACTGTAGATGAGAAAAGTGAGGGTGAGTGGTCACAAAGAACTGATCCCCGTAAGTGGAAACCATGCTCCCTGCTTGCCTTCTGCCAAGTGCACTTGAAGTTGTGGGAAATGGCAGACGTGGCAGCAGCTGAAAAACTCAGTGCTCACTGCTTGTGCTGTTGCTGTCTTGTTCCTGCAGGTACGCCATTGGCCTTGCGTACAAGTCCGCCCCGAAGCACGAGTGGATTGGGAAGAACTCGGCTTCCTGGGCGCTGTGCCGCTGCCACAATAACTGGGTGGTGAGACACAACGGCAAGGAAATCCCCATCGAGCCCTCCCCTCACCTCCGGCGCGTGGGCATCCTGCTGGACTATGATAATGGCTCCGTCGCCTTCTACGACGCTTTGAACTCCGTCCACCTCTACACCTTCGACATCACGTTCTCGCAGCCCGTGTGCCCCACCTTCACCGTGTGGAACAAGTGTCTGACCATTATAACTGGGCTTCCCATCCCAGACCATCTGGACTGCACAGAGCAGCTGCCGTGAGCACCTGGCCATGTGGGGTGCTTCCTGGGGAAGTAGAAAGGCTGTAGCCACTATTCAAGGGGCAGAGAAAGCACAGGCTTCCAGAGTGCGGTGTTAAATCTCGCCAAAAAGTATCCAGAAATCAGCTAAGATAGGTTTCAAAACGGGCTATTTCCAGCCCTCCCCCCTTACTGTGTTTTGTATTAAGTACAGTCTTTAATACTTTCTTCCAATTTTCTTTTGTATTTACAGGAAAATTTATAGATTATTTATAAAAGAAACATAACCGGGATTACAACTCTTTTAGGAATTGTTTGGTTTTGCACATTAAGAGGCCCATACATTTATCAGCCCTTTACCTCTTTTTTTTCATCACAGTCTATAACTGTGCATAATGGAACATGCAACTACTTTAAAAATAAAACGTAGTTTTGAACCTAGTAGGGAAGTAAATGGGATTTCTCTGGTTTATCTTGGGGTGTTTTAACTGTGATGGCGGAAGCTTTTATTAGGTCAACTACAATGGAGAGCAAAAGAGAATGGGAAGAGTTGACCTTCGACTTGGAATCTGCCGTGGCGAAGTCTTTAATTGCCTTCTGATGGCTGGTGGGATAATGATGAAAAGAAAGATTCTGAAACCTTTGGCCATAGTTTGCCCTGCTCTTCCCAGGATTAAGGGTTCTGGGAGAACATTAAGAGTGATACTGCAATGGAAAATAGTCACTTGGAATCCTACTGATGATTCAGAAACTCAAGCTGATTTGTGTTTTATCAGAAGTAGGATTCTCTTTCATGACATAAATCTATTTCATTCTTCCTTTTCATAGTTTCTTTAGGCCTGTGAAATATCTTCACTACATTTAATAGCTGTCCTATCCTTCCCACCCCCCAAATCATTTCTCTCTTGTCACTGGAGCTGAGTAAATAAACATTTCCTATCACAAATGGCACCACTGCATTGATTTTTCTCTCCAGAACATCAACACATGGCCCCACTTGCCACTACCATGTCCAAATATAAGTCATCCCCCAAACACTATTTGTGAGTTGATAATGACAAGGGACGTCGCATAAAGTACTATTTGCTAGTATACGTGCCTCCAACGTTACTATAAACTGACCGTTATTAAACACATCTTGAAAGTTGTAGAAGTCCCTCTGTATATTCTAGTATAGTTCACCATAGAGTTGTAAGACACACAGAAAGTCACATTTGCTATTCCCACACTTGAACCCGCCCATAGAATCTTCTAAGAGCCACGCTGATCCGACAGCTTGGAATGGTCCATGCAATAAGGTCCAGTCCTTGGACCTGGAACTTGGCAGCGGTTCTTCCTTGGCCAAGGGTATGACACCTCTAAATCGTTTCATTTGCTAACATATTGATCCGGGCTACTGGGTCGGCCATTTTGCCTGAACAGACGTGGATTTAGGCATTGTCTGTAGTGATTTTGTTTTTACCAAATCAATTGTTCCCCTGCACTCCATTCACAGACCCGCTGTTTCAGCATCACGTCAGGTGATTTCAAGTCTGGACTTCACGGTGGCTTCCCAGTGCCTCTGTCCTCTTCACTGGCAGATGCTCTCCTTTTTCTTAACAGATAGAGTCTATATATTTCCTATATTATTTATACCCAGATGAATATTTTGATAGCTACTTAGGACAATTTCACATCTAAGAGATGGACACCTCAAGGGGAAAAAAATCATTCTCTGGAAACTTAATAGGATTTTTTTTTTATAATATAAAACAATGTGTATGTGCTTTCCCAGAGTAAACTGAAAGTGTTGTCTTAGTAATTTTTACATACTGTTTTTAGTAGTTGGATAACAGATATTTTAATGCACTTTGTACATTAACAGGTTTTAAATAAAAGGGTCTAAAACTCATGGTCTCCAGGTACCAATAAATGCTACAGTTTGCCTTATGATGCCAATGGAAAGCATTTACCAGAAGGACGATGTTTCCATGAACATGATGTTTTTCAATATTAAAGCAGTTCCTACTCAAATTTTCACTGCAAGCTGTTTAGGTGATGTTTTGACTATTTTTATAAGGACCAGGAATTATAATTTTGTTGTGGCGGTCTCACTGTTTGCTAACTTAAAAACATTGTGGATAGTAGCAGTTACTATGTCCATGTTGTCATATTTACAAGAAAATATGTATATGGTGAAAGGCACATTGTTTACTTTCATTGCTGTAATGATGTAGAAAAGATTGCCGTGTGGATTTTTTTTTGAAAGTCTGAAAAATATATGCTATATACACTTGCCGCAGTACAATTCTTTAAATGGATTGGGGTCACGATGTTTGTTTTTGAGGTCCGTCCTTCAGAAGAAGCATCGTCATTCAGGGGAGAAAGAGATGGCCGTGCCCATTAAATGAAAACAACAAAATTGATGCAGTAACAGCCGAGGCTGCTAGGTCCGACATCCTGCTTCTGTGAACAGTGCTGTCACCATCTTGAGATTCTTACTACTTGTTGAACAAAAGCCTGCGTTTGCATGTGACACCAAGCCTCACAAATGACGACACAGCCAGTCCTCATTATAAAACAAACAAAACCACAACACTCAGAAACGTGGCTACAAATGAAGAAACCTGGATCCCATGTCAAAGAATGGCTGGCCACGTCATGCAAGTAGGAATCTCAATGGCTTAAGATGAGAAAGGGCCTGGTGGAAGATGTTCTTTCCAGCTTTTAAAGAAAATGACTCCAAAAACTGACTGCAAATGTGAATGGTGGTTTCTGCTGGAGAAGAGGAAAAGGGCAGATGAGAAACAGGCATTTGATGATGGTACTGGTGTGTTGACCCTGAACTCCCTGCGGAACTGAACTAGCGCCCTCCAGTGAACGGGAAATTCCAGTTTGGCTCCAGGCGCGTATGCATTGATTGCAGAGACACATGTATGCTCATTTGCATGAGCTTTTGGTGTTGGGAAGTTGATCTATCTGGTCTACCCTTCTAAAATGTGAAAAAGAATACAAAGACTTTAATGGGGGAGGAATGTGGTTTTCCAAAGAGTGCTTCTCCCCAAGGAGACGATTGTCAATGTCTGGAGTCATTTTGGGTTGTTTGAACTTGGGAGGGGTGCTACCGGCATCTCATGAGTAGAGACCAGGGATGCTCCTCAACATCCTACAATGCACAGCGCAGCCCCGACCACAAAGAACTGTCCGGCCGAAAATATGAGTAGTGCGCCGCCTGAGAAACTCTTGTTCTTTGGGGATTTTTTAAAGCAAAACTCACAAGTATTTTCTACTTTTCTGTCATGGATTCAATGCCTGAGATATCAAAACGAGAAGAAAAGGGCACCCCGAGATCTCCCCTGCAGTGGTGCCTTCACTCTCAACGTGATTTACAAAATCCTCACAAAATCTGCAATCTGCAAAGCAGTCCAAGCTCGTGTCCATGGGAATCCGCTGATGAGGCTAATGAAGATCTGGCGGTGATTTGCTGAGTTCATAAATGGCAAGTCAGTTCTCTAGCCTGCTCCTGTCGCCCGGACAAATTCAGGCCCTGGTACTAGAGTCACACTGCCAAGCCCTCACTCGGCCCAGACTATTCTCATCATGGCTGTTGCTTTCTGGTTCCAAATAAAGTCATTTTGTGGTTCCAAGGTCCTCTGTGTCTGCCTGTCTCTGTTGCCTTTTCTTCATTTTGTGTTTTCACGGTCACGATTTCCACAAATATTTATCCAACTTCTGTTCTTTTTGTACTACTTTGCAACATATAATTGGTTTTTTCTTTATGCCTGAAATTTGCTCACATCTACCATCCCACCTCTCTTCAGTCAAAAAGACCCAAAACAGCACCCAGGGATTTAAAAAAAAAAACACAATAAAAGAGAACCTATATGGGAATTGAGACCTGGAACAAGAATAGCTTGCTTTTGAATCATAGGTGGAATGGAGTGGCGAGGGAGCACAAAGATGATTTGAGCAGAGCAGTGAGGGCCGGTACAGTGTGGTCTGGAACAATCCGAGCAGTTGGTCCATAAATCTCTCCTCAGCCCCATCCCCCGGCTCACAGGACTTGACTTTCTCATTAGAGATGCAGGCCCTTTTGATCTAAGTCAGTGCTGTGCAGTGTGGTCATGGGTCTGCGGCATTAGCACCACCTGGGGTCTTGTTGGAAACACCAGTTCTGCAGCCCAAGCCCAGATCTACCATCAGAACCTCAGGGGGCAGGACCCAGCAAGGTGAGCTCTAACAAGCCCTCCACGGGATTCTCATACTGGCAACATTTTGAGAAGCGCTGCTCTGGAGGGTTTTATCCAGTCTCGTATCCCATATAAAAATGCACTTCGATCCTGAAATGTGTTTTCAGGGTAATGTGCTTTAGAAGCAGCTCGATGTAATGCAGTGATGCTTAACTGCCTGAGCATTAAAACCATTTTTTTTTACAAATGCTGATTCCTAGATCCCATCCTGAAAGATTGGGAATAAAGTCTAGAGCAGTGGTTCTCAACCTTCTGGCCCTTTAAATACAGTTCCTCATGTTGTGACCCAACCATAAAATTATTCTCGTTGCTACTTCCTGTCATGTTGCTACTGTTATGAATTGTCATGTAAATATCTGATATGCAGGCTGGTCTTAGGCGACCCCTGTGAAAGGGTCGTTCGACCACCAAAGGGGTTGTGACCCACAGGTTGAGAACCGCTGGTCTAGAGCGTGGCCTAGCACCCTGTACTTTTTGGGGGAAGTGATTCTAAAGTGCTCCTAGGACTGGCCGCCAATGCTATAGTCACAGGGCTCACAGGGCTCATCACCTTTTCTATAAAGGTCAGGCTGTAAGTATTTTAGGGTTTGAAGGCCATGCTATCTCTGTGGCAACTACTCAACTCTCCAACTGTAGAGCGAAAGCCACCATAGAGGGAATGTAAATGAATGGGTGAGGCTGTGTTCCCATGAAACTTTACAAGCAGGCATGGGGCTGCATTTGGCTCATGCTTTCCTTCACCAACTCCTGTTGCAGCAGATACAACACTGGACTGGCAGCACGAAGCCCTCAGCACATGCTCTAACTTCTTCCTCACCCACTGACCACTCAGCCATGTCCCCTCATAGCCTCAGTGAGCTCTCAAGTCCTTTCCAACTTTCAACCACATCAATTCTGAAATCACAGAACTCATGGAGAATTAGAGGGCCACCAAGGGTTATTAGATGATTCTTTTATTCAACAGAGTAGGGTGTGCCAGTTCTAATGATTAGCTTTGCCACCTTCAGAATTTTGACTTGAATCAGCCCTCATAAGTGACAGGTGTATAACATATATTCCCTTTACTAAGAGTTTTGAAGTACATTTAATTTGAACTTTGAAACTGAACAGACACTGCTATAATTAATCACCTTTCAAGTCAACTTGAAGGGCATGTTATACACTCCAGAGAGTAGCCTACCCTCTTTTTAAAATCATTTTAAAAAATATGTTGAAGTACATAGTTGCTTGTGATTATAGTAGGAGCATAAAAAGGGAGACACGTAGAAATTGCCAAATCCTTTTCCCATGAGTATCATTCTTACTGTGGGATTCACAACCAAGAATGTAGTTGTTCTGTCTTAATATGTGTGATTCATAGAAGAAATTCAGGTCTTTCTTTAGATCTTTTTCAGCCATGTTCTAAGACAGTGATGGTGAACCTATGACACGTGTGTCAGAGGTGACACGCGAACTCATTTTTTTGGTTGATTTTTCTTTGTTAAATGGCATTTAAATATATAAAATAAATATCAAAAATATAAGTCTTTGTTTTACTATGGTTGCAAATATCAAAAAATTTCTATATGTGACACGGCACCAGAGTTAAGTTAGGGTGTTTCAAAATGCTGACACGCCGAGCTCAAAAGGTTCATCATCACTGTTCTAAGAGAATTATAAAAGTATGATCAAATAGGTAGTATAGTAATTAACAAGCAAATATGTCATGACTGAAAACCAGTCACCTATTAAGGAGAGACACAGAAAATAATTTAATGAACATTGATTCTTTTGCATGGTCTACTTATTCCCAAAGCTCAATTTTTTTTATTATGTTCATTCAAAGCTGTTCAGTTTCAGCCAAATATTTCCGATAATAAAGCTTATCTCACCCCTTCCCTAAACGTATTCTCCCTTCAGCATCTGCCCTCTCTCACCTCTTCTTTTCTGTCAAGTTTCTCAGAAGGTTGTTCAGATTTCTGCTTCTGTTTCCTCAGCTCCCGTTATACCTCCATACCTTCCCACACTCCACCAGGCATTCTGTGTCTTTACTCAAACAGTGCTCACTGATGTGAAAAGAAGTGTCTGCATTAGTACATATTCACATCACTGTTAGGCCTCATCTTGACATACAGCAGCTTTGGGGATGTTGACCACCTCAGTTTTTTTCCTAATCTCTTCTTAGGCAATGCCATCTCCTCCACCACCATTTTGTGCAGATGCAACCAAATTTAAATATCTACATCTAATTTCTCTGTTGAGATCAGCCACATATACTGACCTCTAGGATACCTAGGAGCACCTCAAATTTGACATGTCCAAAACGGCACTAATGATCTCTCCCCAGAACCTTGCCCTATCCAACCAGTTTTATGAGTCAAAACCCAGAAATTCATGTTTCATGTCTTCCTCACCCTCCGTGCCCATTGATCACCAAGTCCTGCTGATTTTCATTGTTTTTATTATTGATTTAGAGAGAGGGGGAGAGAAACATCGATGTGAAAGGGTCACATCAATCGACTGCTCTTGCACACCCTGCCCTGGGGATTGAGTCCGAAACCTGGGTATGTGCCCTGACCGGGAGTCAAACTGGTGACTTCTCAGTGCACGGGACAATGCTCTTTAACTGATTTACACCTCTCCACATCTACACACAACCTCCAAGTTCAAGGTTTCACACCTCTGCTTCCACAGCTGACATAACCTGCTAACTGAAGTTGAACTTACATAATTGTCACTTGCTGGCTCAGCTCATTCCACATGACACACAATCCAGGTGCCAATAAAATGAGCTCTAGGGTATCACTGTCAATTTGGCCTTGGAGAAGATCCCCTGACTTTGGTGCCCCACCTCCTTGATAGTTCCGCCCAATTTCCCAGAAACAGACTCCCTGTTCTTCAAGACAGTATCACAGAGTCCCAGCCTCCTTTCTCATTTCTTCTCTGTAGCTGGATTCTGTCCTTAAACGCTCTCTGACATGATCTTCAGCATATACTGTGAACTTCCTAGGCGGCGGCAGCCCTCCACTTGGAATTTTACCCAATGCCTATGTTTCCAGCTTGCTCAACTTGACCTTAAGTCATCAACTGGGTTTGTTGCCATGCTTCTTTGTGTGGGTTGATTTCTCTGTTTCCTTCATTATCTCAGAGCTGTTCCCATATTCCCAGCTCTGTTGCCGTGCAACCCCTTTAAACAAACTGGTCACACCCACATTTCCCAAAGATACAGTGACTCAAGAACAACTCCAGGCTCATCTATCCTATACTATTTTTAACCAAGAAACTCACTTTAAACAATAAAGATATTATCGAGTTCCAAAATGGTGGCAGAGTAAGTGGAAGCTATAATGACATGCTCCCAGGACCAAACTGGAATTACAGCTAAAATATAGAAACACTATCCTGAATAATCAACTGAAGACCAGCTGGAGAGAACCCTGATAAGCAAGGACAGAAAGTGGAGACCACACAGAGACTGGTAGGAAGTGCAGAGGCATGACAGGGCTGGCCAGGCTCCCACAGACAGCACCTAAAGTTCCAGAGGGTTGTCTCAGCTGTGGGGGGTTCCCATTGAGAACACTAGAGTTGAAACCCAAGCTGGGATCCCTAACCCAGAGCACCAGAACTGAGAAAGGTGGCCACATAACATCAGGATGTGAAAAGCAGCAGAACTGTTGTCAGGGAGAGATGGCTGGACATGTAGGCACTCTCTTAAAGGGCCAATGCATACAGTTTTGGGTGCCTCACCTTGGGGTTTGGCAGAAGAAGGGCAAATTGGACTAGAGCTGTGTGAGCAGAATCCAGGGTTGGGATTTTGGGGGTTAGAGATCAGAAGGCAGCCGCTCTGATTTCCTGTGCTGAGTCATTACCACATACTGCAGAGGACAACTTTCTCCAGCAGACCTTCACCATCCAGGCCTGGGGGGAGGAAGCAATTGTCCCACCCTGTTAGAAAACCTCTAGCCCCACCCTGTGGTTGATAGCCTGAAGCTAATCATGACTGAATAATAATCAGACTGTAGGCAGAGGGGGTTCTCTGGAGGCTTTAAGTCTTTACCTGATCTTCTGGGCCTGGGGCTAGGAAAAGCAGACCTTGGTGCACAGCTAGTTCCTTCCCAAAGGCACCCAGCCCCAGCAGACAAAGCCCTAAACTGTGGATTGCTGATAGCTCCAAACAGGGTGCTCTGAGCCAGTCACAAACAGGCTCTGACATTGTCCTGCACCAGAGATTAGGAGTCATAGCAGATCTACCTAATGCATAGACACAAAGCCAAACAGGCATCCAAAATGGGTAGACAAAAATACAAGCCCCCAAAGAAAAAAACAAGAGAATCCTCCAGAAGAGCTAAATGAAATGGAGATAAAAAATTTATTAGATGTAGATTTCAGAATACTGATGAAAAGGATGCTCAAAAGCATGAGAAAAGATATAGTAAGTATGAAAAAAGACCAGTCAGAAATGAAGAATAGCATAGCACTAATAAAGAACACATTGGAAAGAGTACACAGCAGATTAGGAGAAGCCAAGGATCAGATCAGTGAATTAGATGACAGGGTAGAAAAAAATCACTCAATCAGAGAAACAAAAGGAAAAAAAAACAATTTAAAAACAGGACAGCTTAAGGGAACTGTGGGACAACATGAAATGTAATAATATTCGCATCACAGGAGTACCAGAGGGGAAGAAAATGATCAAGGGATAGAGAAACTGTTGAAGAATAATGGCAGAAAACTTTCCTAACTTGGTGAAGGAAAAACTTACACAAGTTCAGGAAGCACAGAGAGTCCCAAGCAAAAAGAACCCAAACAGGCCCATGCCCAGACACATCATAATTAAAATACCAAAAATTAAAGACAAAGAGAATCTTAAAGGCAGTAAGAGGAAAGCAATTTGTTACCTACAAAGGAGCTCCCATAAGGTTGTCAGCTGATTTTTCGTCAGTAATGCTACAGGCCAGAAAGGAATGGCATGAAATACTCAGGGTAATGAAAAGCAATGATATGAAATCAAGATTACTATATCCAGTAAGGCTATCATTCAAAATAGATAGTGAAATAAAGAGCTTCTGAGGCGGGGCTGGGGGGGGGGGGACTAAAAGAGTTTATCACCACCAAACCAGCACTGCAAGAAATGGTAAAAAGACTGTATGTAATGCTAAAGGGAGTGCTTTAGTGAGAAACATAGGCATAAAGGATTAAAATGGTAATAAATAAGTACCTATCAATAACCTCAAATATAAATGGATTAAATGCTCCAATCAAAAGACATAGGGTAGCTGAATGGATATGAAAACATGACCCAAATATATGCAATCTACAAGAGACCCACCTCAGAATAAAAGACTCACACAGGAAGAGAGAGAAGAGATGGAAATTTTTTTTCCATGCAAATGGATATGAAAAAAAAATTCTGGGGTAGCAATACTCATATCTGACAAAGTAGACTTCAAAATAAAGGCCATCGTAAGAGACAATAAAGGTCACTACATAATACTAAACCTCGATTGATCCAATAAGAGGATATAACTCTGGTAAACATATATATAAAACTTCTGGGGGACCTTAAGGGAGAGATAAACAAAACAGAGTCATAGTAAGGGACTTTGATACCCCACTGACTTCACTAGGTAGATCTTTCAGACAAAAGTTAACAAGGAAACTGACTCTAAAGCAGTGGTCGGCAAACTCATTAGTCACCAGAGCCAAATATCAACAGTAAACGATGGAGATTTCTTTTGAGAGCCACATTTTTTAAACTACACTATATAGGTAGGTACATTGTTATTCACTTAAGTAGGGTGCTCCTAAGGCTTAGGAAGAGCCACACTCAAGGGGCCAAAGAGCCCCATGTGGCTCGAGAGCCGCAGCTTGCCGACCATGGCTTTAG
>NW_006290682.1:2512714-2514609 GCF_000327345.1 Myotis davidii
ATAGTAAACTATTTAACCCCAAAACTTAAAGAATTAGAAAGAAAACAAGAAGAAAAGCCCAGAATGAGTAGAAGAAAGGAAATTATAAAGATTAGAGCAAAAATAAATGACATAGAGTCTAAAAAAAACAATATAAAAGATCAATGAAACCAAGAGCTGGTTCTTTGAAAGGATAAACAACATTGATGAACCATTAGTCAGACTCATCAAGAAACAACAAGAGAGGACCCAAATAAATAAAATCAGAAATGAAAGTGGTGAAGTAACAACTGACATCACAAAAATACAAAGGATAGTAAGAAAATACAATGAGCAACTACATGCCAACAAGCTGGATAATGTAGATGAAAGGGGAAAATTCCTAGATAAATACAATCTCCCAAAACTGAATCAGGAAGAATCAGAAAACCTGAATAGGCCAATAACAATTGAGGACATTGAAGCAGTAATCAAAATACTCCCAGCAAACAAAAGACTCGGTTCAGGCTTCACAGGGGAGTTTTACCAAACACTCAAAGAAGAACTAACACCTATCCTCCTCAAACTATTCCAAAAAATTCCAGAGGAAGAAACACTTCCAAGCTCTTTTTATGAGGCCAGCATTATCTTAATTCCAAATCCAGATAAAGATACTACAAAGAAAGAGAATTACAGGCCAATATCCTTGATGAACAGAGATGCTAAAATCCTCAACAAAATATTAGCAAATCAGGTCCACCAATATATTAAAAAGATCATACACCATGACCAAATGGGATTTATTTCAGGGATGCAAGGCTGGTACAATATTCACAAATCAATAAATGTGATACATCACATAAACAAACTGAAAGACAAAAATCACATGATCATATCTATAGATGCAGAAAAAGCATTCAACAAAATTCAACACCCATTTCTAATAAAAAAAAACCTCTCAGCAAATTGGGAATAGAGGGATCATACCTCAACATAATAAAGGCCATATATGGCACACCTACAAGCAACATCATACTCATGGGCAAAAACTAAAACCATTTCCCCTAAGAACAGGAACAAGACAGGGATGTCTGCTCCCACCACTCTTATTCAACATAGTACTGGAAGTCCTCACCACAGTGATCAGATAAGAAGAAAACATATAAGGCATCCAAATTGGAAAGGAGGAAGTATAGTAAAAGGTACACAATTTGGAAAGGAAGAAGTAAAATTCTCATATTCACAGATGACATAATAGTGTACGTAAAAAACCCTAAAGACTCCACCAAAAACTATTAGATTTAATAAATGAATTTGGCAATGTAGCAGGATACAAAATTAACACCCAGAAATCTGTGGCATTTTATACACCAATAGTGAACTCAGAGAAAGAGTAACTAATAAACAATCTCATTTACCATTGCAACAAAAAAATTAAGATACCTAGGAATAAACTTAATTAAGGAGGTAAAAGACCTGTACTTGGAAAACTATAGGATGTTGAAAAAAGAGACAGAGGAAGATGTAAACAAATGGAAGAATATACTGTGTTCATGGACTAGTAGAATTAACATAATTAAAATGTCCATACTACCCAAAGCAATCTATAGATTCAATGCAATCTATAGATTCAATGCAATCTCTATTAAAATATCAATGACATATAAAACACATCTACAACAAATACTCCAAAAATTTATCTGGAACCAAAGTAGACCCCGAATAGTTGCAGCAATCTTGAGAAAGAAGAATATAGTTGGAGGGATCACAATGCCAGATATCAAGTTATACTACAAAGCCACTGTAATCAAAACAGCCTGGTACTGGCACAAGAACAGGCATATAGATCAATCCAGAGGCAGAGAAGCATGGAACAGACTGGTGTATCTCAGCAGGAAGGCTGGGGAGTGTTGGGGCCAGAGAGGGGGTGGGGGTAA
>NW_006290682.1:2514701-2515906 GCF_000327345.1 Myotis davidii
GCTAGGAGGGGTCAATGGGGGGGGGGGACAGGGACATATGTAATACTACCAACAATAACGTTTTTTAATAATTATAAAGGTATCAATGGGTTAAAGGTAACAGAATGACAAATGATAGAGCATGCAAACACTGATCAAAAGAAAGCTGGAGTAGCTAGCTGTATTAATAGCAGACTATGTAGACATCTAAACAATGAACATTTCCTGGGAGTCAATTCACTTCATAAATACAGCATAAGTCCTTCCTATTCCCATTTGCTTTCACCCCCAAAAGAATGAGAGCGAGAGCAATAGCAAGATCAGTTGAAGAAACAGTGTCTAGAGCTGGAAATTTTGGAGCGAGCCTATCTAAGTGGTGTTGGCTATGCAGTCTTTCAGTTGGGCCTAGTGCAATGATGGCGAACCTATGACACGCGTGTCAGAGGTGACACGCGAACTCATCTTTTGGGTTGATTTTTCTTGGTTAAATGGCATTTAAATATATAAAATAAATATCAAAAATATACATCTTTGTTTTACTATGGTTGCAAAGATCAAAAAATGTTTATATTTGACATAGAATTAACATAATTAAAATGTCCATACTACCCAAAGCAATCTATAGATTCAATGCAATCTATAGATTCAATGCAATCTCTATTAAAATATCAATGACATATAAAACACATCTACAACAAATACTCCAAAAATTTATCTGGAACCAAAGTAGACCCCGAATAGTTGCAGCAATCTTGAGAAAGAAGAATATAGTTGGAGGGATCACAATGCCAGATATCAAGTTATACTACAAAGCCACTGTAATCAAAACAGCCTGGTACTGGCACAAGAACAGGCATATAGATCAATCCAGAGGCAGAGAAGCATGGAACAGACTGGTGTATCTCAGAGTGATGGCAGGGGTGGATGGGTGGGTGGGAATTGATCAACAAAATAACTGGTATGCATATATGCATAAGTCATGGACACGCACAATAGGGTGGTGAAGGCCTGGGGTGGGGGCCAGGGGCAGTCTGGAAGAGGACAATGGGGGGAAAAGGGGTACATATGCAATACTTTTGACAATAAAGATAAAAAAATGATTTCCTTGCAAATTGTTGGTTGTAGCAATTATTCATTACTTTGTATTTCTGAACAGTATTTCATCGTAAGGATGTACCTCAGTTTGCCTACCCATTCAAGGACATCTGGATTGTTTTCAGTTTTCA
>NW_006290682.1:2516162-2516858 GCF_000327345.1 Myotis davidii
ATTTAAATATATAAAATAAATATCAAAAATATACATCTTTGTTTTACTATGGTTGCAAAGATCAAAAAATGTTTATATTTGACACGGCACCAGAGTTAAGTTAGGGTTTTTCAAAAAGCTGACACGCCGAGCTCAAAAGGTTCGCCATCACTGGGCCCTACTGCTTTCTGGAGTCTGTTGTCAGTGCCCAGTAACTAGGTGACTGGAGATGGTGACAGATGAACAGCCTTGGTTTAAATTCCCATGCCGAGCCTCGGGGTTGGTCCGGCTTGGTAAGGCCAGGCTTCGAGGCAGCAAGAGACACCGACAAGAACGAGCGTCCAGCTGTCAGTGTGGAACTGCGTCCAGTCCAGACTGCTGCCCTCTGGCCCCTGGGGAATCGGTCCACACAGAGAGAGGCGGGGAGGTGTCCACATGGCCGCATCTGTTACCGGTTGCCTCTCGCTCCCTCCCTGCATTCCAGACCTGGCGCTCAGGACATCCTGAAATGGAGAAGCTTGCCGGTGGGGTGTGTTTGAAACCTTCCAATGATTGACTGGAAGCAGAAGTGCCAGGGCATGAACCCTCAACCCTGGAGTTCATGGGGGCCGGCCAGCCTGCAGAGCCCAAGCCCTTGATCCTGCCAGACAGGCAGTTCTCATTAAGCAATGCAGCAGGATTTAGTGCCAAAACACACACACACACACACACACACAA
>NW_006290682.1:2516872-2518531 GCF_000327345.1 Myotis davidii
AAAACCACACACAAAAAACAGAAGGCCACTTGCTCCCGCCTGAGCTTGGTTGCTAGGTCCTGAAATACATGTATTTTTTAAATTTCCAAGTCAATCAATCTTTTCTTGGTGGAATTGTTCAGGCATTGCTAACGTATTGAGCAAGGGATGAGAGTATAATTGTCCTCATGGATAGCCACGCGGGAAACATCCCGGGCATGAGCTCAGGCCCAGAGATGCCCCACAGGCCTCCCATCCGCTGCAGTGAACCAGGCGGGAGCCCCTCTCCTGGAGCCCCACAGAAGCAGCACTCGGGGCTTCTGTTTGGATGGTTCCAGAGGGTGACCGCACGCGCTGGGGCAGCCGCTTGCAAAGGCAGCTCTTTCTTCCTGAGGATTTTGCCGTTAAAGCCAGGAAGTCTTCAGGGACAGGTCTGACGGGAGGGAAATGAGCACAGCTCAGGAGAGCATCTGAGACACAAATGTGAACAATTTGCCTGGATGCTGTCAGGCGCGGCCATCAAAAACATCACCAAAGTAGAAGGGCCAGGCCCTGGGTTGCAGAAAAATTCCACTGCGGGGAGACTGAAATCATGACACCTTTACAGCCGGGGGAGGAAATGAGATGACTGAGTGTGAAAATGCCCTGGTGAATTGGGTAAAAATGAGGAAGTTGTTCATTCTTGCTAATTACCGTCTGGGTGTCAAGTTTTCATTTTCAATTTAGGCCGGATATTACAAACTTTGTTTGCTTATGTATTTGGGGACTAAGGAGATTACCACGTCTAATCTTCTACCCTCATGGACACACAGGGCGCGGAAGCCAGTACCTGTTGAATACATTTTCCATAAATGTTCTTTCCCCTCCCTCCACTCCAGTGGTTCTCAACCTGCTGGCCCTTTCAATACAGTTCCTCATGTTGTGACCCAACCATCAAATTATTTTCGTTGCTACTTCATAACTGTAATGTCACTACTGTTTTGAATCGTCATGGAAATATCTGATCTGCAGGATGGTCTTAGGCGACCCCTGTGAAAGGATCGTTCGACCGCCAAAGGGGTCACGACCCACAGGTTGAGAACCGCTGCTCCACTCACTCTGCGGCCCTGTTTTCAGCGTTGTCCAGTCTTTTCCTTGCTGTCCCTTCTGTAAAGCTGAGCTTCTTGACCCTGACACTGTGTACGTGGGGTTGGCAATTCCTTCTTGGGGAGCTGCTGGACATTGTAGGATGTTTAGCAGCATCCCTTGTCTCTATCCAGGGTACCAATAGCGCCCCCTCCCAACTGTGATAACCAAAGATGTCTGGGGACAGTGTCCCATGTCCCCTGGGGGGTGGGGCGCGAGCACTCCTGTTTGAGAACCACAGGCCTAGGTGAACATCTTAATCATAATATGAATGGTCCATCATTATAATGTTCTATCAGTGTTCGATCAGGATAGCATTCCTTCTGTTCACAGAATCTTCTCGTGTCACCTTTCGATTCCTTCCTTTGCTCCCAGGCCACCGGGTCACTCCAGGAGTGTCTGTTGATAATGCAGCTTCTTGGCCAGCTCCACATCTCCAGCTTCTCCTTGGATCTAGAAC
Organism: Myotis davidii; assembly: GCF_000327345.1. NCBI lineage: Eukaryota > Metazoa > Chordata > Mammalia > Chiroptera > Vespertilionidae > Myotis > Myotis davidii. The sequence goes on from NW_006290682.1 coordinate 2,518,437, forward strand.
AGGGGTGGGCAACCCCTGGCACGCGTGCCAAACATGGCACGCCAGTAACTTTTGCTGGCATGCGAAACCCTCTCTTATAATCTTCCATTTACAAC
>NW_006290682.1:2518755-2527990 GCF_000327345.1 Myotis davidii
GCTGCCAATAAGCAAATACCTAAGAGATCTGACTCTAGGTATACCAGGAATTCAAGTAGAGAAATGTTGGTGTACTTGCTGATAATATACAAATTATTATTCCTGCAAAAAAAGATCGAAGCTACAATGTGTGTTTTTAAAAAATACCTAAAAGGAGTTTACTTAAGCTCTCCAATTCTTTTTTGCACTGCAAACACGGATTATTTCTAGACTTCCTTGCAGCACAGGAAATACTGACACCCACACATTCCAAATTAGACCTCAAGGCAAGATACTGCCTCCGGTCATGGCCATACTACTACTCTGCTGTCAGGAAATTAAGCTATCTTCCCAAGGCTAAGGAGAGAAAAGTTGTTTGTCTCTTTGTTTGCTAACAGCTGGAAACATAGTCTATATAGAATGGGGGGGGGGTTGCTTTTTGAAAGGATACAGTAGCATAGCTATTATATCTTTTCTTTCTTCCTCCTTTGCACAGTTCAGAAGAACTCACCCATTTCTGCCTTCCTCTGAGGGATTTTTTCCCATTAGAACATAAGCTTCCTGAAGGCATGGATTATGTTTATCATATTTTAATATTTCTGGTGCCTAACACAGCCCCTAGTTTTTTGTATGTGCTCAGTAGATGTCTACTACAAGTAGGAAGAAAGGAGGAGAAAGGGAGGGAAGGAAGGAGGAAGAAGGGAAGGGAGAGAGGAAGAAATGAAGGAAGGGAAGGACAGAGAGAGCAAGAGAAAGGAGGGAAGAAAGGAGAGATGGAGGAAGGGAGGAAAATGGAAGTAAAAAACAAAAAGGAGGAAAGGAGGAGAATATCAATGCTAGATTTATATATCACTCAATTCAAATTTGTTCCAAGATCTGACAAATTTATACAAGTAACAGTAAGCCCAACACACTCTCGTTTATTGCCATAGAACCCAGAGATTAGTAGCGCTGCTGGCATCCAGCAGCTCTTGCAAAACAAAGAGAAGCAATGTACTGTGGTAGATGGTCCAAGAGATGCAGTTGAAAGAAAACTGACGGCAAAAGAAAATAAGCGACTATGACAAGTTAATAGATGCTCAGGTTTTCGATCACACACATTCTCATTAACTTCATAGAAAAGAGAACGAAGACAACTTCTGCTTTGGAGCCATAAACAAGAAACAGAATTTGAATAAAACAAGTTTAAAAGTCCTCCAATCCATCCCAGGCCCTAAAAGCAAAGCCAAAAATTATTGTTAATTTTCCTTTTCTGCATATCTTTAAAGGCAACTCTACTTCTTGAAAGACCCTCTTTAAATCTGTTTTCTCCAGTCCAGTAATGTATATTTATTGAAGAAATTTTTGAAAAATATGAAAGAACGTAAAGGGGGAAAAAGGAAAGCAAAATAAATGCTATGGTGTTCCAGGAATTATTTAATCGATGAAATTTTTCATTTCTGAAAAACCCCATTTCTGCTACATATTATGTATGAATCATTCTGCCTTCACATCCTGATTCAAGACCCAATTCTTTATTCGCCATTAATGAGGAGTGTTGTATATTTTTGAAGTGTGTTTAAAAGTCTTATTTTAGGACATGGGCCAAAAGGCAAGGTTCTCCAACTCATTAACCTGCTCCATAAACTTTAAACCACTGTTTCCTACGGGAGAAAAACATACCTGGGAATAGAGTTACTATTTTAATTCTTTCCTTCTATTTCAAGACTGGTCTCTCCCCATTTCATCTGACTGAAAATTACTTGAGAATGTTTCCTCCCTTGTGCAAGAGGGACTTCACAATTGAATTCTGGTCAAGAAATCCGATTGCTTCAGTCGCTCCAGGAACCAGAAGCTAAACAAAAATTAAGAACCAAAGGAAATCTGTCATGATGGTGGAGGGCGCCGCATGGAAGGTGCTGCCAATCAGCAGAGCCTCTGGATGGAGCACCCCTCCCGACCTCGTTAACTCTGAGGGGACTTCTCAGGCTTCGGCCCTAAGAAGGGAGGAGCGTGGCCCCTGGACAGTGTCCGTCCACAGCTATCTCCCAACCGTTTCCTTTCCAAAGAGGAGAGGGAATTGTTGGGTCCTGTTCCGGTGCCTTTCATTTGTTTTTCCACTTCAGGATTATGTTCTTTGGCTGGGAATTGGGGAATTCTGCTGCGGCGGGCCTGAAAGCCATCACTTCTCCAACTTCTCCAGGTGGGAGCTGGTGTGCAGGCCACTCAAGGAGACTTCTCAGCTTCCAGGGGGCCTGCAAGCAGGGCTTCCTGCTCTGCCCGGGGCCGCCTGCTCATGGATCTGGCGGGGGGCTGCTTTCCTGGACCCTGCGCTGGGCCCGTGCCCACATTTTAATGACACGCTGGAGCCAGGAACTTTGGCTGATTGGGAAAACTAGATGCAAGCTTGGGGCTTTTTAGTCATAAAAAGCCTTCGCCGGCTTTGTTCCCACCTTGGCCTTGGGATTCTGAGCTAAACAGTCTGCACACTGTTATCAATGGTCAAAATATTCTGCCAGCGTATTCGGGCTCTCCCGTGTGGTCTGGCCTTGCACAGAATCAATAAAAGACCTAACCTCTGTCTCGAAGACCTTGTGCCCCGAGAGCCGGGTAAGCATATGTAGATCCGAATGCCGACCATCAATCATGGACCAACATCTGAAACGTAGTAAAACCTTGTTAGCCCACTGTTGCCGATCGCAAATAGCATGTAATTCAAAGCAACTGCAGTTCCTGCCCTCCATTGTTCTTTAATGAATATATTAAATAACTCTAAACTGGTGGTGGGAGGTTTATTTTTTTCAGGTCCCTGGCATTTCGAATGTTTAGGATGGTGATCTAATTTTATTTTCATCATTAAGTAACCAAGATTATTTTTCTGTACCCGCCACTCACGTCCTCCCTAAGATTTTTTTTTCCACTGGAGCTGCAATGGTATTAGTGTTCTCATTGGAAAGCTAAGTCTCACATTGTCCAGTGAAATTGTTAATGTCAGCTAGAAATCCAAGTGGATCAGTGACTCCATTAGTTAAAGGAATTTTTATCTGATTCTTAAAATGATGTGTGTTTATTGCAGAATGTTTTGAAAATAAAGAATAACACAAAGGAAAAAGAAGAAAGCATGTCCATGATCCCACATACAGAGAAAACACTGGTTTATTTACTGAAGGTCATGGAGATGTTTACCAGAAGAGATGGAGAGAGACAGAGAGACAGGGAGAGATAGAGGGGAGACAGAAAGGAAAAGAGAGAGGGAGGTCCCTTATTGCCTGCTCTTTTCACTTTTCAAAAGAATGATACCTGCTTTACACTCATTTGAATCCAGAGTAGAAAGTTCCGTCACTGTTGCCAACATCATAAGGAACTCTGCTTTCCACAAAGCAGAATTCATGATAAATTAGACACAACTCCCACCTCAATTCCTGAAGTAAAGAGAAACTCATTCTAGAATGGCGTCTTATGCAGGAAGTGAAAGTACAAGTTGAGTCCCAATGGCTCAATTTGATATGCTCAGCGCTACAATGGAGGGGATTGTGTTAAACCAGTGGTACACAATTTGGGGTGATTTTGTACCCCAGGGGACATTGGCAGTGTCTAGAGACATTTTTAGCTGTTACAACCTTTGTGGTGGTGGTGGTGGGGGGTGGTTGTGCTAACTGGCATCTAGAGGGCAGAGACCAGGGATGCTGCTAAACATCTTACAGGGCACAGGACAGTCCAGTCTCTCCAACCAAGAATGATCCAGCCCCAGCTGCTCATGGCGCTGGAGTTAAGGAACTCTGAGTCAAACTCATCCCATCCTCACCACAGAGAATCACAATTTAACAGGCCACACAGATGCAGAGAGAACAAGAGACCAAACTGCCTGCCCTTCCGATGACTTGGTGGGTGGACAAAACCCTGACAGTGCAGCCTAATGGTTAAAAGCACTGGTGTGAAGATACAATGAGCATAAACAGGGTCGTGCCTGGTGCATTGTAAGTGGCTCAATAAATGGTCGCTGTTACCACTGTGGGCTAAACCCAGTAATTTTTGAGACTTGACTTCCAAACTGAGATGCACACTTGACATGTCCTCTAGCCACAAACAAGACAGGAAAGGCTCTGGAGAAAAAGTGGAACCATCGCTTTAAGAGCTCATTTGTGTTCTAAATAAGAGCAATACATCATGTGGATGGAAGCCCTGTTTTGGTTACCATTGTTCTGTAATCATGGTATAATCAAGTGGTCTAAGAAATTCTTCAGGCTACAGACTGTTTTCCCAATGCTAAGCACCTTCTAATGACAAATGCTAAATGAATCTGTGGTAAATGTTGTAATGATATTCTGTTGAACAGTTTTCCAGCCAAGTAAATCTTTGGCTTTAGAATTCTAGACAGCTATCATCTGGCTGTTCTTCCCAGCATTAACTAATCGCCAGTGAAAAATACAACTGTCATTCACAAATCATATCAAAGATGGGAACAGCTGGAATCAAATTCAAGAGACTGCATCATTTTATCATCTTGACATTAATCATTCTACATGGATAGCACAGGCAATCTGGAGCAAAGAATAATTTATGTTGCAATATAAACATTAACCATTTAGGCCTGGGAGACTCTCATCCTCCTCCCTCCTCCCAACCCAGGACACCCCTAGAGACTCAAGTCCAGGGATTACATGAAAATGTTTTATGAAACATTATTTATAAAGTAGCCATGAGAGCTGGAGGGGGAAAATCCCCATATAAACAAGGCTGAGTTATCTGATCATCTTGGTTAGGAGTCAGCCAACTACAACTTGTGGACCAAAATCCTGCCCACTGCCTGTTTATCCAGGGCCTGTGAGATTAAAATTTGGTGGCATGTAACATTTCCATGAAATTCAAATTTCATTGTCTGCAAAGAAAGCTTTATTGGCACACAGCCGTGCCCATTTGCTTACATATTGTCTATGGCTGCTGTCCTTCTACAGTGGCAACGTTGAGTAGTTTCGACAGAGACTGGAAGGCTCACAGGTTCTAACATATCTACCTGGCCTTTTACAAAAAAATGCTTCCAACCCTGATCTAATGACCCAACATTATTTTTTCTATGCGATAATGACAAACTCTACTGAATATCTGTTGGGTATTACCTGCCTTACCACTGCCCTGCAATAGGATAGCACTCCATTACATCTACCCTGTGGTGAGTGGTCTTGGTGAAAAAATAATTCCCAACTCACCCAGCCAATATGTCTTCTACTTTTATCTTAGTGTCCTTTGATCTGTACCTCTTGACTTCAAGGGGACCTCTCTATGAATCCTTCATGTGTTCATTTGACAAATATCTATGGAGCATCTCTTATTTTCAGGCACTGTACTAGGCTCTGCACAAGGTAGATCAAGTCCTAGCACCCACGGAGTGTATCTATCTAGAATAGATGATAAACAACCAACCAAACAAGTAACTTCAGATAGTGATAAGTGTTACAAAGACAATCAACGTGGCTATTTGACAAGGAATGGGAGAGGTTGGCTAATGTCAATCAGTAGTCAGGAATGATATCACCAAGGAAGCCGTGTGAAATGCGGACTGCCCATTGACAGGGGCCTGGAAATGTCAAATGTACATTTGACATTTTTAAGCTCAAAGGAGACATTAAGCCTAAAGATAGAAAATTGGAATCATAAGTCTATGAGGAGAAATTTAAATCCCCGAGCATCTAAGGAGAGGAGGATAGAGGAGTGAAGGAAATGTGATCTCCGATGAAACCAAAGGAAGAAATGATTTAAGAACAAGAAAGTGACTGATGAGGGAATTTTCTGAGGCAGGTCTATCATAGATAGTCTAGCACTGGTTTGTTGTAGATTGTTGGGGGTTACAGTCCCAAATGCAGGTGGCCCTGACGGACAGTGGAGAGAAGAAATCCCCTGAATGTACAGTCAGGTAGGACATCTCACTTCCCCCTTTTCCTGGGATAGGAAGACAGAGGCCTGAATTAATTTCAATACTGAATCACCGCGGTGGCTGAAGGACTGGATGAATGGTTCTTGGGTAGAAAAAGCAAGAATGGAGGGATTGGTGGGGAGCAATAGTTATTGCCAAATGGGCCTAGAACAGTGGTCAGCAAACTGCGGCTCGTGAGCCACATGCGGCTCTTAGGCCCCTTGAGTGTGGCTCTTCCACAAAATACCACGTGCGGGCGCACACGTACAGTGCGATTGAAACTTCGTGGCCCATGCGCAGAAGTCGGTATTTTGTGGAAGAGCCACACTCAAGGGGCCAAAGAGCCGCATGTGGCTCGCGAGCCGCAGTTTGCCAACCACTGGCCTAGAACATTAAACTTTTCATGACACATTTGAATGCTACTCTGGCCAAACCATTGCAAAGTGTTCAATTTCTAAGTAGTATGTCAGAAACTTTAAATGTCCACCCCAAAATGTTATGCCCTCTCCTAAGTCTAGAATTGTCACTAGGAAATGGCGACTGAGTGAAAGGCTGCATTTCCTAGCCCCTTTCAGCTCCATTTACAGTAATCTAACTAACATAAACCTGAACCCCCAGTGAGATGATACACACCAGCCATCCCTACCTGGCTAGCATGTTGCCGTTTACAGTCTCATAGAAGTGACTTCCCATCACCTTTGTCATACTTTTTGTTAAAGCAAGTCACTAGGGCAGCTCACACTCAAGAGGAAGGGACTACACCAGGGCATCAATATGAGGAAGCAAGGGTCATTGGGGGCCATACTAGAGACAGCCCACCACACTATGTAACATACGGTAGTTGCAATAATTGAATATTATCCCTCTCTCCCGCTTTATGACAGGGATGACCTTGAGGTAGAGGAATTAGCAGAGAGCTACCTTGAACAAGAGAGTTTTTTTGGTGGGGTGGGTACTATAAAAGGACAGGGTCCCAGTAAAAGGATTGGACTGCCACAGTACACATATTTCTTTTTTTTAATGTATTTTTTTTTATTGATTTCAGAGAGGAAGAGAGAGGAAGAGAGAGATAGAAACATCAATGATGAGAAGAAATCATTGATTGGCTGCCTCCTGCACGCCCCCCACTGGGGACTGAGCCCACAACCCGGGCATGTGCCCTTGACCGGAATTGAACCCGGGACCTGTGAGTCCACAGGGCAACGCTCTATCCACTGAGCCAAACTAGCTAGGGCTCATATTTCTTATTTAGATAAACAAGATCTTCTTGAGTTTGAACTTGAGATTTGACATGCCCTTCTCAATGTTTCTTCCTTTTCCCTTTCCCCAAATTGCCTCATAAAGCAAGCAAAATAGTGAGCTAGGTGAAGCCAAGTCACGGCCAACATTTGTCATTAACTTGGGATATATTATTCCAGCGGCTGCCAACTAGTGGTCTGCGTACCACTGGTGGTCCATGAGGTCCGAAAGGTTGGTGACCGCTGTAAGTCTAAACAATTAAATCATTTTGAATAACAATAAAAAGACTTCCAATCCCGAGACTCTCCTACTTTGGGATCAAAGGCAGGAGATCTGTAGTATAAAGCACCATTCCTTTGCTCATAACTCCAACAATTGATCTCTTTTTGGTTATTTTGGTGAGGTTTTTTTAGGTCTTGCTAAAAAATCTCTAACTAGGCTAAACTATGTGTGGGAGATGGAGAAGTGAAATGAGCTTTCTCTATATTATGTAAAGATGCCCAGAAGCCATTCTGGAACACCAGTATTTATACGGACCAAATGTAAACAGTGAAGTGCTACCCTAACTTATAAAAGTTCTTCAATGAAAACTTGCAAGGAAGACTGATCCATGAAACAGATAAACCCGGAACCATCTGATTAAAATTTGGGCGGGATGTGCAGAACTCTATCTGCCACCGTCTCTTTACTTTCCATAAGTAGGCACTAAAGATGTTCTGTAGAGGGGATTTGAAAACCACTGGAAGGTACTTTTTGTTTATCTCTGTGTGCATTTAATCTCCAAGGTAAGTTTGGTCTGCTTGGTCAGTCACCCTGGAGATACTGGCAGGCCAGTGCTTGTTAGAAACGACCTACAGGTTGAATGTGGAGAGGTTATTTTGGAAGACATTGGATGTTTTGAAGCTAAGGGTTTGCTCCCTTAGCTTCAAACAAAGTGGGAGCAGGGACTTTCTTAACCTCCAAGAGGGCTGAGCTTAGGGAAGGATAAGATACAGAAAGAAATGCTTTAAGGAAGATTCTGGAAAACACCATGCAAAATCACTTCTGACCCAGTCTTGAAAACATGTGTCTCTAGTTTCTTGAGATCCAATGTCAGAATTTAACAAAACAAATTGCATTTAAAAGTTTAAGGAACTGTGGGAGGCTGCCCTATTAGAATTTTTCCAATGGTGTGTTGATGTGGCCTCCACCAATTCAGTATTTCTTCTCTTTGAATTCACTTTGTTACTTTAAATTTATATACATTTTACAATTTCTTAAGACTTCATATAATCATTGTATTTTGCTCACGAGCCCCAAACTTAAATTAAACCATTTGGACAACAAATTCTTGGAATCTTGACATACAGTGTTTCCTTATTTTTCATACATTTTTGCTGTATTAATGGTGATGACCATAAATTTTTGATAATGTCAAATTAAGCATTATTCACTACAAGAACTTTTCCAAAGAAAAGAACTTTCATAGCTGAGTTTAACTCAAAAAAATGCCTGCTATTTTTCCAGTTAATGATATTGACATTTTATTATATTAGTTCATTAGAGCATGGAACTTCCTGTCTTGTTTCTGAAAAGCTATTTTAGTACTTCATATAAAAGTAACTCTATACCAGTGGGACACAGCAAATGCAATGAAACGATCAACCACTCAGTGGGGGGTAGGGGGGAAGCATTGTAAGCCACTAATCATTCTTTTAAATGGGGCACATTTGAGACCTCTCACCTCATAGAGGCAGTCCATAATTTACCGAAATAGGTTCCTCACAATATCTCTAAACACTAGAGTGGTGAAAAGTAGATTTCTTTTTTACTTGTTTTGTTGTATTTGAAAAGCTTGCTCCCCATCTCCATAGGTCTGGGTAGATGTGTTAATTTTTTTAAAAGACTATATACCTACCTATCTGTGGTAGATTCTATTTTTCTAAAGTTGGCCACAACACTATTTCCTGTCTCACATGTTCTTTTTCAGATGTGTCTTAGCTCATCCTCTTTTCAAAAGGTAGGAGTCTTGAACCTTGTTAAGCTTATGATTGCAATGACTTCCAAGCCTGGTTATTTGGGGCATGTTCACTCTTAAGTGAACAGGTGAGTGAGTGAGCCTTCAGATGATTCCAGCCCCAGCTGCTG
>NW_006290682.1:2528057-2539466 GCF_000327345.1 Myotis davidii
CTACATTGCAGAGCAGTTACAAGCCATCCCTCTCTGCCCTTTCAAATCCCTGGCCCACAGAGCTGTGACATAATGAAATAGCTGTTTTGTGGAACTAAGTTTGAGGTGGTTGTTATGCAGCAATATTAACAGGAATACTGAATTTCCATTTTGTTGTCCATTTAGTGACGGGAGGGTGTTCTTTCGGCCTTCACATATCTACTGGGTGCCCTACATGTCCCAGGGTAACAGAGATGTGGAAACATAGAAGTGGCTCTTGAACAGGGAGAGGCTGCTTGTAAACGTTAGTGCAAGAATGGGTTTTAGGTAACATGGTGTAGGGCCCGGGCCAGAGTTCAAATAGAGGACTGTCCAGAGCACGGCCCCTCCTCTTCCCATCTCCAGCTTCATTGCAAACCACACAGAGGCTCAGGCACATGAGAGTGGGCACCCCAACTTGCAGATCCAAGGGTCTTCTGAACATTCTGCAGACAGCTGCCCCTCGTCCAATTCTCCGGCCTGGAGGTATGCACAGCAGCATGGTCTGCCCGCTGCTCTTGGACATGTGAAGGGCATTGGGAAGAATCCATTCAGGCTCGGAAGCCAGCTTGAGCATCTGGGCATGGAATTCCTGGGTCTTGGGTCCAGGGCCATAGTCCAGAAGGGGGCTCCATGTCCACTTAGTCCAATAGAATCCTGGGCTAGTGCAGAGATGTAGACAGAGGATGACCTTTAAAGCATGAGGCCTGAGACTGAGGCAGGACCCTGGGTCTACAGAAGACATGCTGGGAGTACAAAATGGAAGTGTCATCATTCTAACTTAGCCACTTACCAAAGGCAGCATGGACTAGATGACACTTGCACTGCCTCTTGAAAGATGCATTTGTCTGGAAATATAATTGTTGATATCGATGCGTATTTTGGCATTGGTATTATTCAGGTTAACAGGTACACAGAGAACCAGCTAGTTGACTAAACATTTTCCTTTGCCGTTGGTTTTGGTGCAATGTAAGAGCCACAACTTCAGACATAAATGGCCATCACGAGGGGCCTGATGGGATTTGTAAAGCTGAGCCTTCTTCTGGGCGCCCACCACCATCTGGATGTGCAGCTTTATGAAGCAGTTAACCTCTCTGAGTCTGGAAAAAGCTCGGGAGCCTTGTACCAGATGTGCAAATCCATAAGCAAGCAGACCTACAATTCTTTCAAAGAAGGTATCATATAAATGGACCAAAAAACCACCCATTGCTCATTGTTCCAAAGGAAATGAGCACCAAAAGATGAAATAAAATCAAATCTTAGACTGTTAATTAATGGCCCTTTGACTTAAGGCGTGGTGTCAGCACTTTCTGTAAAGTGACAAAGAGAAATGTTTCGGCTTTGCCAGCCATACAGTCTCTGTCACAACTACTCAGTGCTGCCACTGTAGGACAACAACAGCCAGAGACAATAGGTAAACAAATGAGCAGAGTGGTGTTCCAACAAAACTTTATTTACAAATACAAGCAGCGAGCCAGATTTGGCCTACAGGCTGTAGTTTGCCAACTCTTGATCTTTGTTAAGAAATCCTCTCTTGGGTCATTCCATTATGAAATGAAAATGTTTAGTTATTATATTCAAAATAAAACGAAGCAATATGACTCTCATCTTGGCTAGGACCTCCAGAATGTGCTAGAAGTAATCAGCAATATTAATGAACACCTTTGCCTTTCTTTGGCTTGTTTTGAAATGAAACAAAACCTCCATCATCATTAGACACAACACAGATCATCGGGATTCTATGCTCACTGAGTGAATCATATAGGATAAAAATAAAAGAGCAACATAAAAGAGAAACGCTTTTCTAAAAATAAAAGGCTATTTTTATTTCTCAGATTACTTACCTTTCTTTGGAATGTTATTTTTCCTAAAACCATTTCCATCTCCAAAGTAAGAACTATGGAGACTGGAAGCGTTTTACATTTTTTAACGAAAAAATATGTGCAAGACACATAGATAAAGTCACAGATCTCAAAAAGGCCACGATTGCACAGGAAAAAGAAAATAAGACTGGAAACTACTGTAATACAAGACAGAGCAAGGCAAACAAGGCCAGCCCCTGCCCTAGGCTTGCTTGCTTTGCTGCATCCCTGAAAAGGGGAGTTCTCAGTTCTTTGCAGACATACCATGTCCCAGGGACCCTACTTGTCAGGAAAATGCAGTTCTTGGAAGGGAAACGAGGCACTGGCCAGGCACGCCTTGCCTTCTGTGCTAATGTGGCGGGGACAGAGGAATTGCATTGTGTTCATGGCCCAGCCCTAGCCATGTAGAACCTGGGGCAAGGAACGCAAAACCAATTCCAGATCCCACCACGGGAAGACTTGAGATTGATCGGGGCTGGCTCAGAAACTGTTCATGAAAGAACACAGAGCAGTAGTCTCAGTTAGGCTGGGAGGGTTGACAGTGGGTGACAGGGACCTATTATTCTTGTCATTATAGGACCAACAAGGTTCGTTGATTCTTAAAATCCGTCATGAGGCTGCCTGGTACATATGGACAGTTTGTGTAGAGAATGTTCTTGCTCAAAGTGGCATCTAAAATGTCTAAAACCTGAAACAAGTTCCCTGTGTATAACTTAAACGATGCAAAAAGTAGGAAGCAATCGTATGTCACGCCCCTTAAGGTTTGTCAACCAAGGATTGTTGGCACCAAATCCATGCCAACAGGAATCCCCAATGTGGGGTGCAGTGAGGAAGGAAACTTTATTCAATGCAAACAGCTCAACAGTGATACAACATCCCAGCCGTGGAACAGCTCTGCTGCTCCTCAATGGTCTGCTCCACTCTGCTCTGCTCGCATCTTCAGTGTTTCAGCTCAGCCAGGGGGACTGCAGTCTCCAGTGCACTCTCTGAGCCACTGACTCTAGGCATTACCTAGCTCTGGGAAGCGCTGTCTCCCCAGGCCCCAAATGTGAAAGAGACAGAAAACACTATTGGACTAAGTGGACGTGGAGACCCCTTCTGGACTATGGCCCCTGGACCTGAGACCCAGGAATTCCATGCCCAGATGCTCAAGCTGGTTTCCAAGCCTGAATGGATTCTTCCCAATGTCCTTCATATATCCAAAAGGAGCGGGCAGACCAAAAGAGAAAGTGCACTCTCTGAGCCGGAGGAGAGCTGGCTTATATGGACAGGAGTCCCCACGCTTGGTCCTGATAGGTCCATCCTCATGCAAATGAGGACTCCAATCCTCAAAGCTGGATTGGTCCAAAAAGCACAGTCCTGATTGGTCAGAACTGCCCAGTTCCAATTGGATGGGGAAAGCCTCCGTCCTATTGGTTGAAATAGGATTCCAGGAACTCCTCTATAAGGACTGGCTCAGATGGCAGAAACATGGTTCAGGCAGGCAGTTCAGTGCCAGCTTCTCCCTGAAGTGCAGTTTGTGCGAGAGACCCCTGTGCAGAAAAGGCTGCTGGGCTCTGTTTTGTGTTTTGCTTCTTTAATTGGAGCCTAGTCAGCGACCAGGAGCCCTTCCTATTAGGTGTCTTTTTTTCCTCAGGGTTCATAGGTTAAAATGTGCTCTGCCGAGAGCATGCTCTGTCTTCTCTAGTCTCATTTTCCTAGTGCTGTTTTGACTCGCGGTGTGGTTTTGAGCAGGTTGTTTCATTTCTCTGTGCTTTAGTCTCTCATCTTCCCAAAATGGGGGGAAAGCAGTGGCTACCCACCTCATAGAGCCGTGGAGGCAAGTACTGTAATTATCGCATGCCTGTAATGTGCAGCTATAGTGTACTGGTAGGTCGCCTAGACCTACTTGTATTCGTTGTGTTGCTATTTTCTGTGTTTTATGACGCTTTCACATTTGGGGCCTGGGGAGACGGCGCTTCCCAGAGCTAGGTAATGCCTAGAGTCAGCAAACCAATCAATCCACAGCTCATCCCTGCCAACGACCTCCTTAATCAAGCTCTCATCATGTGAGCCACTATCCCAGTTATGGTCTGACTTGTGTCACTGCCCCCAAATTCCTATGTTGAAATCCTAACCCCCAATATGTAGGTATTAGGAAGTGGGGTCTCAGGATGTGATAAAATTCTGAGGATAGAGCCCCATGATGGGATTAGTGCCCTTATGAAATCGACACCGGGGGGCTCTCTCACCTTCTTTCTCCCATGTGAAGACGCAACAAGAGTCTGCAATCCAGAAGAGAGCTCTCACTTAACCCAACTGTGCTGGCACTCTGGTCCCAGACCTCCAGACTGAGGGAAAGAAGTTCCTGTTGCTTATAACCCAAGTCTATGACATTCTGTTAGAGCAGCTGGAATGGACTAAGACAATTCCCCTGCCCTAATATCACCCCAGGACCACCTACCAGGCAACGAGGGTCAGTACCTATATCCCGAAGCCCACTGAAACTATTCAAACTGGCCAATCCTAATGCTGTCTACCCTGCCTTATGCTTTCTTCGCTGTGAAAACGACCATAAAGGCTTTTCTCAGGGTTGCCCTTGCCTTTCTGCCTCCTGACCCACTCTGGCCCCTCCCCGTGTGGCCCTGTGTGCTGTGCTGTGATTCCATTTTTAGAGATCTGTGAGTATGAACGTCTTCCTTCATGTCAATTATTGTCATGTCTGCGCATCTTACTATACTTGATTAAAACAAAGCCCAGTTACATTTTAACACACTATCCTTCTCCAGTGCCTGTAGCCGAAGTCCCTCCAGGGCAGCGGTTCTCAACCTTCCTAATGCTGCGGCCCTTTAATACAGTCCCTCATGTTGTGGTGACCCCCAATTTCATTGTTACAAACTGAACATAATGAAAGCATAGTGGTTAATCACAAAAACAATATGTAATTATATATGTGTTTTCCGATGGTCTTAGGTGACCCCTGTGAAAGGGGTCGCGACCCACAGGTTGAGAACCACTGGCCTAGAGGGTGGCTGGACTAAGGACCTCCATTCTTCAATGGCTATTGGTTGGAAGCTGCCTGCAGTTCTTTGCCATATGGGCCTCTCCAACCTGGCAGCTTGCTTCATTAAAATGTGCAGTCTCAGAAGGCAAAGGAGTCTGATAGCAAGATAGAAATCATTATCTTATGTAATCTAATCACAGGTATGGCATCCCATCACCTTTGCTGTATATAGTACTGCTCATTAGAAGTGAGTGACTAGGCCCAGCCCTGCTCAAGGGGATAGAATTTCACAAAGGCATAAATACCCAGAGGCAGGGATCATTGGGAACTATCTTAAAAATCATCTACTACTGGAATCACCCCTCCTTCATTCTTGGCCCATAAGCTTTGGGTTGGGCTCCCCTGATTCAGGAGTGTGGCATGGGATTAGCCAATCAGAACCCCACATTCCCTAGGTTTTGTGATTACTGATTAGTTACAGGGTAGGCCCATCACCCAATCAGCATCAGTAAGATTCTGAAAAGGTACCTCTCACTCTTTTCCGTGGGCTTGAACCTAAGAGGATATAAAAGTCTAGACCAGCTGCCTCCATCTTGCTACAGAATGAAGTTTGAGGTGGAGTTTATAAAGTACATGGAGCCAAGAAATGGAGGCTGAAAAGGAAGGGGCAAAAAGAATTGCTGGAAAGCCAAATAATTTAATATGGCTAAAATCACTCATCTCATGTTGATGGGGCCAAAGGATGTATCTAGAAACATAACCTTCCTTTCCAACCTCAGTCCTTTTAAAAAGCTGAGCTGAACACAAAAGTCCCCTTATTTTTTTGATGAAAAAAAAAGCACCAAGTCTCCTGTTTAACAAATAAAAAGGCAATGGCATTACTTGGCAGAGTAGACACAGCATAAGATATTTTAATTTCTAAAAATAAAGTTACATACAATCCTTTGAGGTGTTCACCAGTTAGTATTTAGACCCGAGGATTTAAAAATAATCAGCCTCCATGAAAAGCAATCTCTCCCCTTTTTTCTTAATGCTTTTTTGACCAAAAGTGTTTCGTAGCCTGAACTCTCTAATGAGGGAATATTTATATGACATACCAAAGCAGATGTGAGTCTCATTTTATGAAATCCAAACCCAGATGGTCTTTTCTTTCCATTGTCTTATGTAATTTATATGAAAGCAGAACATGAAAAAAATTCAAATGTAATTTCTTTTCCACCATTTATGCTTAATGGCCCTGTAATCACTTTCATGGCCTCAGTTTCTCTGCCGAGTCTCCAGAGGGGCTGTGGATTACTTCATGTCACAGAGGTGCTTTCCAGCCATTGGAAATGCCCAGCGAGAGTGGAAATGGCTGTTATCATGAAACATGCATTTCCAATTTAGGTGATCCCACCATGTGTCCTCCGTAGAGAGTCCAAAATACTCTTCTAATTTGAATCAGCCCAGAGGATATTAAGTAAAAGAAAGACCCATAGATAGGGAAAAAATGAAATAAAAAAAACTGACCCTGAACTCAACTTCTTTAAATGAGTTTTCTTGGGGAACATTCTATTTTGTTTGGTCATCTATGGGGAATGGAAAAGAGGATGGAGGGATGAAAGAGAGGAGAATACAAAAGGGCTGTGAGAGGAATCTAGAAATTTCTTTTTTTGCCTGAGAATTCCTGGAATATGATGGTGAGAGGGTTTAATTTTTCCACTTGGCTTAGTGACAGTTTCTGCCACCTTCCCAGACATTACCTTGACAACCAATTTATGCTCCGTTCTTGAGAATTCGTTAGCAGGCTCGGGACAGAACAATAACAGCCCCGTAGTTATCCTCTATTTAAAATTGTATTTGTAAATGTTGGCTTCAAACACTCTAAAGGGCATTTGGAGCTCCGTGGATTGCATTAAATTGGACTGTGTAATGTAGTATACGTTCCAGCACCTCATAAATTGTACAGGATTCATATATTCACAGTGTAGAGATAGCTCGGATTCTCTTTGAAATTAAAAATTACTTTTTGTTTCTTCTTGAATTCAATTCCCACACTCCCAAGCCTGTGAGTGATTGAGTGAGCAAGAGAGGTCTGAGTTCCCCCATCAGGGACCAGATACCCAGAGAATTTCCAGGGGGAGGGAGTCCGTGATTTGGATCCCAAAAGACTATAGGTGGGTGCAAGCAGGGAGGTCTGAGCAGCCAAAAGGAAATTAATATCAGGGCCATGGGCTTCAGGGGTCTGGAAACTTCCACAAGCCAAGGAGAGCTGAGCACAGAATCCCCTGCCTTGAATGCAAGGCCTTTAGTGCTTTGTATTTTTCCTCTCTGTGCTTCGAAAACTAAATGCAAAAGGGGGGGAAGCTTTTCCACATTGGCAGGCAACAGCTAAGAAGCAATAAGAGAGTTAAACAAAATTTACACACCATTAAACTTCGAGTCTCTCCTAACACTCTGAGCTTTTATGACAGATGCTAAAAGTATGTGCCGCCTGACTAGTGCCGGGGAGCGGGCGCGGTCCTTCGTCATTTCACTCTCTTTCAAGTTTCTTTTTGCAGGAGATGGACCTTAAAGCGTCTTGTATTTCCCAGTCACCGAGTCTGTGCTTCCGACAGCACCCTGATCCCCCTGACAGCGTCCTGTCAGCAAACAGAAGTCACTAGAAGCCAGTTCTACCCAGCAGGTCCTGTGACTTCATCCAGTTCCCAGCTCCCGCAGAGCTGCGTCCGCGTTCTCTGCCTCAGAGACACTCCCGTTGGACTATGAGCACCGAGTCCCCGGGAAAACTTAGGAGGACGAGGATTGTGAAATCCCAACTGTCTAAATACACCCAGTGCGCGATTGCTTGTCCGACGGCAGCGGTTCTCAACCTGTGGGTCGCGACCCCTTTGGCGGTTGAACGACCCTTTCATGGGGGTCGCCTAAGACCATCCTGCAGATCAGATATTTACATGACGATTCATAACAGTAGCAACATGACAGCTATGAAGTAGCAACAAAAATAATTTTATGGTTGGGTCACAATACAACATGAGGAACTGTATTAATGGGTCGCGGAATTAGGAAGGTTTAGAACCACTGGTCTAAGGAGAGGCCAGGGAAGATGGGTGGTGCTGAGGCAGAGGCGGTGAGAACTGTATCCAAAGGGCCAGAAGGTTGAGAACCACTGGCCTATGGGTTTGCTGTGGAATGGGGCCAGGTCTCGGGGGACTGTGAAAGCAGATGAAAAGCACTCAAACAGTGAAGGTCGCTGAATGGACGCTGAGGTTTTGTAAACCTCAATGAATTCGAAGCAGAACCTTCATGTCATTGGTGAAGTGTCCATCCACAGGTCAGAAGTCCCTGCTCAACAGCGATTTAACCCTGCACAGCCCTAACTGGTTTGGCTCAGTGGATAGAGCATCGGCCTGGGGACTCAAGGGTCCCGGGTTCGATTCCTGTCAAGGGCACGTACCTTGGTTGCCGGCACATCCCCAGTAGGGGGTGTGCAGGAGGCAGCTGATCGATGTTTCTCTCTCATCGATGTTTCTAACTCTCTATCCGTCTCCCTTCCTCTCTGTAAAAAATCAATAAAATATATTAAAAAATAAATAAAAATCATCATTCTCCCCTTAAAAACAAAAACAAGACCCTGCACGACTAATATCTCACTTTTTAGACTTAATTAGGGGCCACTGCCTGCTGCAGTTTTTATGTGGATGCCCCCATGTTGGCCCAGCAACACAGTGCACCCACCAGCCCACCATTAGAAAGAAACCCACCTCTTCTAATTGAAGAAGAAACGAGGACATTTGGCGGGCGGATGATTTATATCTGCTAGGCAGCTTCACATATTTTTAGAGTTATATCAGCGACTAAAACCACACAATAAATACCTCCAGATTCAGAGAACTCTTAATTTTTTTCAAAAACACAAACCTTCAAATCTCCGAAATGTTTTGGTCATTTCCATAAAGCACAATTGATTTTAATAACTCAGTTACCTTCAAGAGACCCTTAATGAGGACCACCGCTCCCCCTAAATGGAAATAGCTCTGAATTTTAAGATCTTATAAACATAAAAGTAGATTATTGGATGATTTTTATGTAAATAATGTCTTAGATATTTCAGCGGCCTGCCATTTCCAGAGCAAATGTATTTTGGTACTGAGACCATATTTTCCCCATTAGAAATTTTGTTTTAAACGAAGCATCCCCCATAAAAGAAAAGATAAGCATCTAATTGGAGAACCCTGGGAGTTTTCAGCTAGAATGTGTGTCATGCAGCTGATTGCTGTCTTTGGCTGAGAAGGTCTGGATATCCGCACACAAAAGCACACTGCTCTCTGCTTGTCGTGTTTTTAACTTTAATCTCTGCTCTAAAAAAAATTGCATTGTTGGCCCTTGAAAAGCTCGCACTGTCAGAAGGAAATATAATAACCATTCCTGCATAGAGGCCAGGTGGCCTGCAGGAACAAGCCTGGTGACAGAGCGGCGCCTGCTCTCCGAGGCCCGGCCGGCCTGCTGATCTTGCTGGGCTGCAGCGGGGAAGCTGGGCACAGCACAGGGTCCCACACAATGGGGCTTTGCTGCGAGACTCGGGAAATACAATCAGCTTGATCTCTCACGTGGGAAAATCCACGGTGTTTAAGAGCTTCATACAGTGCCACGCTTTTGTCTCTGCATATCCAGTCCCCAGTAAATGCTTCCATTCCCACCGCTGTAAAATGCAGCAACGGAAACGCGGAGCTCTGCTACGTGATCCCCAGTGGCAAAGGTTAGGAAGAGCCCCGATTCGTAATGATTTTCAAGAAAAGACTCTTCGAGTGTAATTTAAGGAGGCTTATGGCCGTCATGTTTAGTGCGATGCAGAACGTGCTTTCGTGACATACACACCCCCACCAACATGGTAACCCTCCGCACGGGAAATCGACAAGAATAAAGAAGCTGAAAGGTGGGGAGGGAAATGGAGAGGGTGATCAGCGGCCACAATGAGCTCTGCTGCACGAGTTCAAGCACACAGACCCCGTAGGATCCGGGGGCTGCAGAAGGGTCCGCTCTCCACGCGAAAGGACACTGTTTTCTTCAGAACGGCGAGTTCAGCGTGTACTTTGAGCCTGTGATTTGAGGCTGAGACAGATACTTCCCTTGACTCCTCCTGGCTCCCACGCAGTGGGCACTAGGCACTCAGACTTCCATGGAGGTGGTCGCCTGGATTTTCCCACGTGCGGACCCCAATGCATGCGCTCGTGTCAGTTTCCCTGTGTGGTTGGGGATGATGAGGAAGTGAGCACAAACTCTCACCAAACTACTGGCATGACAAAACTAATAGAGCAAATCCTTGCTAGCCACTAATGTGGGCAGTGGGGTGTTATGGTTAACTCCTCAGCTAAATTTAGGATTAGCATAACTGCATCCATTTTCTGTGAAATAAAGGACTATAACATACATTTAATATATAATTAAAATGTAACAAAGTCCACCCATTTAGAAACTGCATTGTATTAGATCGTTTAGAACAGGGGTGGGCAAACTTTTTGACTCGAGGGCCACAATGGGTTCTTAAACTGGACCGGAGGGCAGGAACAAAAGCATGGATGGAGTGTTTGTGTGAACTAATATAAATTCAAAGTAAACATCATTACATAAAAGGGTACGGTCTTTTTTTTCAATAGTTTTATTCATTTCAAACGGGCCGGATCCGGCCCGCGGGCCGTAGTTTGCCCACGGCTGGTTTAGAACAAGGGTTGATATACTTTATAAGGGAGCAAGTAGTAAATATTTTGGGCCGTACGATCTCCATCTCGATACCCAACTCTGCCTGCAGAGATTACCAGAGCCACCCCCTAGGCTCGGGCTGCAGGGAAGGAGAGCTCTGACGGGACTTGGATAGCGCTGCCCTAAAATGCACAGGGCTGTATGGTCTCAGCCAACATGAGACTGTTGAGATAACTACAAAGGACAGACAGAGTCATGAAATTAGATTGCGCTGAATATTTGGAGAGCCCGCTGTGCAGGGCAGTGTGCTGGTTAGCAGTTATGACAAAGAGTAAAATCATTAGATCTCTATCCTTTGGGTTGAGAATCTCCCAATAATAGAGTCTCCATCTATAGGGTTTTTCACTCAGTGGATACAGGAAATTGGAGGTCTGTTATAATTATAAAGTCTTGAGAAACATAAATAATTATGGAATCCAAACTAAGCTTTCCATATACTAGTAAGCAAAGCTGCAGCACTACAGACAAGACCATTTCGGATGGAATTATCGCGGAGAAGAAGGAAAGGAGCCTCAGACAGGTGGGAGCTGACAGACATTCCCAGCCAGGCCTGGGCGATCTCCTGTTGAACGTGAACCGATTCACGGAGCATCAGCATCAGACGAGGCCACCCTAGGACTGTGGTGGATCAAGACAAAAACAAGAGTCCTCCGTAATCGTATTGGAACACAGAAAACACGAACATTGTCCAAGCCCCAAAATACAAAACGTCCCCCTCTCCTGGCTACTTCATCGGCAATCACAGCTTTGGCTTTCTTCTAGTCATCTCTCCTCCTACATGAGTTTCTTTTATACCCGACCCCAGAA
>NW_006290682.1:2539552-2565952 GCF_000327345.1 Myotis davidii
CTTGTAATAAGTGTGTCAGGGGCCCCCAAGGCCACTCCCAAGTTCAGTCAGTAGGACTCACAGGACTGTCAGCATACAGTCATACTCATCGCTAAGATGGATTACAATGAAAGGATACAAAGCAAAACCAGCAAAGCGTGAAGATGTGTGAGAAGCCCAGAGGAAAGCAGGCACACGTTTCCAGAGTCTTCTCCCAGGGGAGTCACACAAGATGTGCCTAATTCCTCCAGTATTGAGCTGTGACATGTGAAATGTTGTCACAGGGAAACTTGCTAGACACTCAGTCCCCGTGTTTTTATTGGGGGCTAGGTACACAGCTACTTCCTGCCGACCTTGTACCAGAACTCCTGACTTCCGGAGAAAACCGGATGCTTGGCATAAAGCACAGTGCCTTCACAGGCAACTGAAGCTCAGTGAGCCACTCATCATCTAGGGCTGTGCTCGGCAAACTGCGGCTTGCGAGCCACAGGCGGCTCTTTGGCCCCTTGAGTGTGGCTCTTCCTAAGCCTTAGGAGTGCCCTAATTAAGTGAATAATCACGTACCTACTTATATAGCTTAAGTTTAAAAAATTTGGCTCTCAAAAGAAATTCCAATCGTTGTACTGTTGGTATTTGGCTCTGTTGACTGATGGGTTTGCCGACCACTGCTCTAGGGAGTGGTGGCAACAGACGTCCAGAGTCCAGATTCCCACACGAAAGCCAAGCCGGCCTTGCAAACAGGCTTTTGGAAGGATAGCGGTCTCAGGCCTGCCCTGTGAACTGTTTTCTGCTCAAGTGCTTTATGGCACCCACTTGCCGAGATGCCCCACTGGCCCCCAAGGTGGGTGTTCGCCCTCTCTGCAAGTAAGGAAACCCTGTTTGTTCAACTCCAAGTGTATGCCTAAGGTTCTTCGGCTGGAGGTCATTGCCACTCTCCAGAGCCAGTGTGGAAGGACCCGCACCACGGAAAGCCTGACACCAGCCCTAACCGGTCCAATGTTAGCCCTAGAATCCCCTCCAGGAGTGGGATTGCCAATCTGACCAGGCCACGGACAACAAGATGCTAAGGAAGTAAAGCAAAATGAGCCATCCTGTGGCTGCGAACATGCGTCCCAAGCATCTACTGTGGGCGGGACACGCTGCAAAGGTTGGGGGAGGATCAGGGTTTTCACTGGCAATGAGGGAAATAGGGCATCAGTAGCTAAGATAAATAAAGGATTTAAAGCAGTGGTTCTCAACCCCTTGGCCCTTTAAATACAATTCCTCGTGTTGTGACCCAACCATAAAATTATTTTCGTTGCTACTTCATAGCTGTCATGTTGCTACTGTGATGAATCGTCATGTAAATATCTGATCTGCAGGATGGTCTTAGGCGACCCCTGTGAAAGGGTCGTTCGACCGCCAAAGGGGTCGCGACCCACAGGTTGAGAACCGCTGATTTAAAGGATCACAATATCCCAGGCAATGATTCCATGACTGCTGATTGAGTGAGGGGGACAGGGAGCTGGGAACCAGGGCCGGCTGAGCTGTGTGCCTGGCATATATTATCTGCCTTAATCCTCACAGCAACTTCCTGAGGTAGACATTGTGTCCACTTCCTCCTGGGTAGCTGATGTCAGGAAGGAGCATTCACTTGCCCAAGGTCCAAGAGTAGGTGGCAGAGCTAGAATTTGATCGCAGGGTCAACAGGCTGGAAATCCCGTGCTCCGAAAGTTTTCATTGGCTCTTAGATTCTGACTCCCATGGCCACACATTCTAGAGGAAGGAGGGTGATGAGAGCAAAGGCATGAAGGGAGGAACACGAAGGTATTTGTGGAGGAATACCCCAGGGAGGGTGCTTGGTTTCAAGCAACTGAAAAGCAACCCTGGGGGCCTGAAAGAGAAGAGTAATTAATTTGGAAGTTGAAAGTGTAGCAGAGAGACTCAGTGGGGTGGCTGTAGAAATAGACTCAGAAAACCAGGGGCCTGCAGGGCCAGGGAACAAGAGGTGCCTGGTAACTGAGAGCACAGCCTGGAATTGACACCCTGTTCACCTGATTTCCTTTAACCGCTTTCATAGATTCGCCCTCTTGTCAGGAAACACATACGGGGCACCGAGGGCTTCTAGGGCAATGGAGTGCAGCCACTGCCCTTGAGGGCATCACGAACTAACAGGGGAGCCATTGGCATGTCAGAACAACAATAAAAGCAGGAGTCATGGAACAGCATCCATAAAATGCTAATGGAGTAACAAAAAAAAGGAGCAATTAGCCCCACAAGAGGGGCACAGGAGAGCTTTATGAACGTGTCTATATTGCCTGAGAAATGTTCTATTTCCTCACCTTTTGTGGCTCAATTCCCAACCCAGATTGGAAGCTATTCAAGCATAGGGAGTGTGACTTCTAATCACTTCTCAGAAAAGAACCCCTACCATGATATGGGAATGCATGCCGGTGCCCAGGGCAGACATCTTTAGTTTGGTTTTATAGCCCTATTTCTCTGGGTGAGGGTAGGCCCAGCATCCTGCTCCACAGTTACGAAAATCAACTGCATTTGACACAAGACATAACATCCATTCTTCATTGCCAGCGGAGGCAATGGGGAAAATTAAAGTTTGCTGTTTTGAATCATTGCATTTTATACACTTTGCTTAATTCCCAGGTTAATAAAATGCAAAATAGCTCTTTTCAAGTTAACTGCTTTCATTGACCATAGTTATCTCCTTCAGTAGTTTAACTGCATTTGGTGGAATTATTTAATCTACACCAAGAAACTAGGCGTTTAGAGTGTAGCCTGTAAGATGATTTCATTAGTCTGCTTTAATCACTTAAATCACAATGTTCCTCTTTTCAATTCTTTATGTTTGCATGGAAAATTCCTTTTGGAAACCAGATACTTGGTGCTGTTTTATTGTTGCAACAGTGGAAGCCCTTGAAATTACATTGGTGAGAAGCGAGATTCTCACTTCAAGGAGAGGTAGCTCTTCCCAAGCAGAAGGGAGGCAGAATCATTTGGGAGATGTTTACTTGGTACCTACGCCCCAGGAAATCCTAATCCCCCTGCTTCCGAGGGGGCCCCCTGTTGCTTTGGGGGTGGATGTTCCCCCAAAGGAGGGTGGGAACCTTGTGCGCTGTAGTGGGAATGTGCAATGGTGCAGCTGCAATGGAAAGCAGCATGGTAATTCCTCAAAAATTAAAAATACAGTTTCCATATGTTCCAGTAAGTCCACTTCTGGGCATATGCTCAAAAGAACTGAAGAGAGGGACTTGAATAGATATTTGTATACTCATGTTCACAGCATGATTCACAGTAGCTAAAAGATGGAAGCAACTCGAGTGCCCATCAACAGATGTGTAGGTAAACTAAATGCGGTTTATAAACTCAAAGGGAATATTATTCAGCCGTTAAAAGGAAGGAAATTCTGACACCAGCTACACATGGATGAACCTTGCAGACATTATGCTAAGTGAAATAAGCTAGTCACAAAAGGACAAATACTGTGTTTCCATTTATACGGCATACCTGGAGTGGTCAAATTCATAGAGACAGAAAGGGGAATGGTGGTTGTCAGGAGCCGGGGGAGGAAGAAATGAGGATTTGTGTTTAATGGGTACAGAGTTCCAGCTTGGGAAGATGAAAAAAGTTCTAGAACGGATGTTAGTGGTGGTTGTACAACAATGTGAATATGCTTAATGCCACTGAATGGTACACAAAATGGCAAACTTTGTGATATGTATGTGTTATTGTAATAAAAAGATATGGAATTAAAGAACTCTACCATTTGAGATGCTCTTAAAATATTAACCTATATGTGAAACGATTAAATAGAGTGTCTCTATTTCACACATTTTGACCAAATATAGACATATACATATCTTCAAGAGGCCAAATCATTCTGGATGACTTTGGAGATCTACTTGACCGGGATTTCTTAAGCTGAGGTTAAGGCAGGCCTTGGAACTCTTTGCCATGTGATGTACATAGTAAGTGTTGGATGTGATTTTTTCCCTGGAGTCTGTGGTTTAATTCAGATTCTCACAGGCCTGCAGCACTATAACATTTAAGGATGCATGAAAGCATTGAGATCTTCTGCGTTGACTAAAATGTAGTCATTAGCTGACAGTAGAGCTGACATGGGGGTGAGGAATCAAGTGAGAACACATAAGCACACAGATGGCAGGACCAGCTCCCATGCATCCCCCGGTTCCCATGCTGCTCTTCGGCCATGTTCTCCAAGCTCTGCTGCATACGGAAATACAAGCACGTAACCCTGCCTTCATACGGAACCCGTGTATGTGTGGTTACAATACATTTGCTGGGAAAGGTGCTCATTATTTTCATTTTTACTTCATTTGCCTGATTACAATTTCTTTTATTTAGCTCGTATTTAGTGGTTATCATCTGGGTTTTTCACATTGCTGCTGGATAAAAAGGAAGCATTAATCTCATCATAAAAACATACCACTATTCATTTGGGGGTGTCTGATAATGTTTTCAAACTGTCTTCAGATAAGGTTGTGAGAAGGTGTTTCAGGTGAACACAGGGAGGAAACGAGATGCCAAGCTGGGGCTCCAGACTGCCAACCAGCCTCACACAAAGCCCCTCTGCTTCTTTGTATCTGTCTTACACATGCACACACTTCACTAGGAAATACTATGAACTTTTCTGAATTATACAAATTCCATCAAATATCAAGATTGGAGCAGGCAGTAGAGACTAGAGTGTACGACAGTAACACACAACCTCCAAATCTCAGGGCTTCACCAGCCAAACACCTCATTCTCTCTCACGTGTCTGGCACGTTTTACAGGTTTATGCTCATTGCAGCCACTCAGGGAACCAGGCGGATGCAAGCTCCACCTGGACAGGCTTCTATACCAAACAAGGTAGGCAACAGGGAAATGCTACATCACACACTGACTCTTAAAGCATCTCTTCCCATTTTTTTAACCAACGCAAGTCATCTAGCCCTACCCTACCTTCAGGAAAGTCACAGGAGTGAAACCCTCTGGCATGCCAGGAAAGAGGATGATTCGAATATTTGTGACAGCACAAATAACCTCCATCATGATTGTGTTACTTAAGCCACAATCATGTGAGAAATGGCTTATAAAAAGGTTCATAGGAGTTTATGAAAGTTCGGTTTGGAATTATATAATCTCAGAAGATGAAAGTCTATAAAGGAATTTTCTTACAAAATAGTTTTCTATTTTTTGGAAGAAGAAAGGTTCAGGATCAAACTAATCAGATTTAGGATTCAGGCGATGAGTACGTGCAGGCATAAGATTTATCCACACCAGTGAGAGCTTTGTAGCAATCCGCATAAGCTAGCCAGAAGCCTACTGGATAGCTAGCCAGAAGACTTCTCTGATTTGCTGAATCTGTCGCCCTACATCAGATAGAGCAGTTGCATCACAGTAAATAGACTTATTCTTCCAGCTCCCCGTTCCCTACCACTTCTCTGACTGGGCCTGAGCAGAAAATAAACCAATGAGAGGATAAAATCTGAAGCTGTGAAGGGCAGTCAGCTTTCTGATATCAGTCAAGAACCACCGCAGCCTTTTTGTAATGGACAGGAGTTGGGGTGGGGCACGTAAAACAGGCAAAGGTCTGAAGCCAAGGCCACTGGCATTGAGGTGTTACATCCACCATGTTCACTCGTTTCCCTGGCATCCAATTCTCCTTCTCTGCTTGTCTCAGACGGGAAAGATGCGGACAGACCCTCATGACCCAACCATGGAACATGAGAGAGGATTGATACCACACCAGCGTAAGCCACATCGTCAAGGAAAGAGCGAGTCGTTCATTAAAGATGATATCAGAGAGCCAAGGCGGGAGGCAACTGATAGGCTGCTTCTCCACACTCACCTCCCTTTCAAGTGCTTTGTTGTCGACAACATAATTTGGTGGAAACGTGACATTTTGGTTGGTCTTGGGAGGACTTAAATAGGCTGACCTTAACTCAATCTAGTTAAGATGCAAAAGAACCAACATTCATTCATGCATTCTTTCATTCATTCAACATATATCCATTGAGTGGGCACTAGCACTTAAACATGTGCACCGAATGCACATATTAGCTACTACTCCTTCCTACAATCCTCATATCAAGGCAGCTCCCTACCAGTGCTTCCCAAATACTATACCATACATCACATTTCTACCACTTGAAAATGATTGGCTCACCTTCACATGAAAAACAGTGAACTAGAATACACATGTACCTCTCTCCCTTCCTAAAATCCCTTCCTTAACTCCCATGACTGTACATGCATTTATAAAACAAAAGGCAGAAACTCCGAACAACAAAGAAAAGAGGAGATAATAGGATCAAACTTTCAGCAGCTGGTGAGCAGATGGATATGATAATTCATCTAGCAGGCTCAAGAAAGTACAAACCTAAATCATCAATGGAGAAAGACAAGGGCAAAGCCAGTATTATGGATCCCCCCACCTCCAAAGCTTAGGAATTCATTGGCTCAGATACTGCAGCAAAAAAGTACAAATGTGGAGTATATAAGGGTTAGTGGACTTATTTCACAAAACTAGAATAATTCTAAAATTTTCATGGGACCAAAAAAAGATCCCGAATATCCAAAGCAACATTGAAAAAGAACAAACTAAAAAAAAAAAGTTGGAGGCATCAGGGTCCCTGGTATCAAACTATGTTACAAAGCCATAGTAATCAAAACAGTAAGGTACTGGCACAAAAACAGACACAGAGATCAATGGAATGGAATAGGAAGTCCAGAAATAAACCCATATATATACGGTCAATTAGTCTATGACAAAGGAGGTAAGAATACACAATGGGGGTAGAGGGACAGTCTCTTCAATAAATGGCTTTGGGAAAACAGGACAGCTACAGGCAAAAGAATGAAACTAGAATACTGTCTTGACCATACACAAAAATAAGCTCAAAATGGATTAAAGACTTGAATGTAGGACCTGAAATCCTAGAAGAAAAAATAGGCAGTCAGCTTTTTTTAATGCCAGTTTTAGCAATTCTTGGAAAAGGGCAAGAAAACAAAAGTAAACAAATGGGACTACATCAAATTAAAAAGCTTTTGCACAGCAAAGGAAACCAGTAACAACCTACTGAATGGAAAAAGATAGTTGCAAATGATTTAATGTCCAAAATATATAAATAACTCGTAGAACTAATTATCTAATTAAGAATGGGTAGAGTACTGGTAGGAAAATTGAGAAAATATGCCACAAAATCCTCTTAAAAGACAAAGATTGATGCCTTGCCCTCAATATTATAGGGGCTCACCCATCTCAAGTTTATGATGGCCAAGTTGGATTGTCATCGAAAAGCATTCAGTATGGCAATTTGGACCAAGTTTGCAGGTTTTGGACTGAGTTCACGACTTTCAAACTGGCCATCAGGAAACCAGGAAATAAATGCTACAGGAGAATCAACAAACTTCCCAGTTGTAACCTTGACCTCTGAACATCAAAGGTGAAGGCAGGTCAGGTTCCTGGAGGCTTTATTTTATACACAGACGATTCCAATCCTCAGACCCTGCCAATCACAGAATCAATACAAACACTATAAACTCACCTAAATATACTCAGGGCTTTTTTCTCCCTGAGAAAATTTATATTTTTTATATAAATCATTTTTCCTGAAATCATGTTTCCCTGAACATTGCATTTCATCGAATTTGTGGTTCTCATTGACATGATGTAGATTAGGGATCCCAGGTAAGAGAACTTGCCCAAATTCTAAAGGCTGGGTATTGCTCCCCTCTATGTTGATGCTGAAATTACAGAGAATGGAAACTGATAACAAAAGCAAAAAAAAAACAAACAAAAAACAAACAAAAAAACAGGCAAACAGCACTCCTTTCTACATTTTGTCAAAATAAATATGTGCCTTATTTCTTATTATAAAAGTAAGGAGCATTGGAATAAACTTCCAACACTAAGAGGAACATAAAATAGGTAGACACATAGACAAGCTCTAGTACCACAGGACATACTACTCCAGGCACTTTTATACGTTAGTATATTTTTAAAAAATATTTTATTGATTTCAGAGAGGAAGGGAGAGGGAGAGAGAGATAGAAATATCAATGAGAAAGAAACATTGATCAGCTTCCTCCTGCACGCCCCCTACTGGGGATCGAGCCCACACCCCCAGCATATGCCCTGACCTGGAATCGAACCAGGGACTCTTCTGTCCACAGGCCAACACTCTATCCACTGAGCCAAACCAGCTAGGGCTGTCAGTATATTTTTAAAGCAAAGCTGGAATCATTTAATATAATCTCTTTGGAGACCTGTTTTCTCACAGAGTAAACATTTTTTCTGTCAATTCACTCCTGGTTTCTCAACAACAACAAAATGTGTAAAAGGCAACATTTTCTTAAGTGATTAGATTTTTAAAATTTCCCCTTATTTATCTGATTGATGAATCTTCCACTCCACAAAAAATGGAGAGATGGTGTAATGGCAAGTCTCTTAGCTGGAAATCAAGCAACATCACTTGTACCTCTGGGCTTGTTTGCTTCTATGGTAAATGAAGGGTTGAAAGAAAGTGTCCCTGAGATAAACTTTGGAAGGGAAAGGCCTGATCTCGGAGTCAGGGGTGTCCATCTTTGGCTTCCCCCACACTAGACAGAAACCCTGTGCCCATAACTTAGCCTCACTAAGTGCTGCTGTCCTCTGGGCATAAAGCAGTGGTTCTCACCCTTCCTAATGCCGTGACCCTTTAATACAGTTCCTCATGTTGTGGTGACCCCCAACCATAAAATCATTTTCGTTGCTACTTCATCACTGTAATGTTGCTACTGTTATGAATCGTAATGTAAATATCTGATATGCAGGATGTATTTTCACTGTTACAAATTGAACATAATTAAAGTATAGTGATTAATCACAAAAACAATATCCTATCTAATAAGAGACAAAGATGCTAATTGACCGTACCTTCAATACACCCATCAGCCAATCAGAGTGATATGTAAATTAACCACCAACAAATATGGTGGCTAATTTGCATACCGCAGGCAGGGCGGGACAGTGCAAGCCACCAGCCGGGACCCCTGTGTGCGGCCCTGGGTGGCGGGGGTTGGTGGCGCGGCTTGGTGGCGCGATCAGCGCGAGGAATCCCTATTCTTGCAGGAATCTTCCTGCAACAGGCCTCTAGTGTAATTATATATGTGTTTTCCAATGGTCTTAGGCGACCCCTGTGCAAGGGTCGTTCGACCCCCAAAGGGGTCACAACCCACAGGTTGAGAACCACTGGTATAAAGGGACTGACCTGAACTCACTTGCACAGGCTGCTGAGTGGGAATTTCCCTGTCTGAAATTCTGGCTGGGGCCCAAAGTTGAAGACAATAGATGATGCTAGACTATCCACGAAAGATCTGATAAGTGACTCAAAACTGACCCTGTGACCCTCCTTCATTGTTCGCCATCTGCCTGCACATGACGCGAACCCAGGCCCTGAGACAAGGGAGCTGCACGCAGAAGAGGAGGAGAGGGCCATGAGGTTGCTCCCCTCCCAGATGGGAGAACAATCAGGTGCTTTCTCTACCTCCTGCCAGGGCAGAAGCCAGCCCCAGAGACCTCCCCTTGTCCCAGCAGTTGGGCCACAGAGACTGGCACCCGACTTCTCTTGCTGAGCAAGTTTGAAGATGAGAAGTCAGAGGCTGGGGTTGGCCTAGCCTCCGCCTCCAGAGCTCGGTGGGGAAAGTGGCGCGGTTCTTCTGGGGCCACGAGGGTGAAGGTCGCTGCGCCAGAGTAACCTGCCCAAGGCCATGCCTGCCAGAGTGTGGTGACCCCGTCGCCAAGGGCTGTGAGGAGCACACTGTCAGAGGTGAGCCAGAGAGAGAATGGCTGGAACTGGGAGGCTCAGAGGAGTCTGAGGTCCATGGGAGCAGGGGACCCCCCACCCCAAAAAAGCACTGCACGTGATAAAGAGCCAGCTTTGGGATGGCTGCCTACATGGGCACCCACACCAGACAGTAAGAGTATCGGACCATTAGAAGGCCTTGCTCCCTGATCTCCTCCCTCCTCCACTGGACACCGTGGAGGAGGCAGAAGCTGCAGGCAGGCGGAGAAGGGACAGGCTGAAGATGGAAGTGAGGAAAGAGACCCGTTTCTGAGCTGGGCAGGCTGAGCAACGGGAAAGCTGAGAACCTTTGAACAGCATTTGCTATCAAAACATCAATTTAGATCGGACCAGACTTCTTAATAGCTAAAAATGAAACTGTTCTAATCTGCCTAGAAGAAACAAACAAACACCTAAGGGCTCTGCCTGGGCTTTGTTTTGGTGGGACAGGGATTGGGGCAGGTAGAATCAGGGGCAATGAGGAGAGGAAAAGAGAATCGTTCCCTTAGGAAACCCCACATCATTCATCTCAGTGCTGCTCACCCTGTATGTGCCCGTGCATCCCCTGAGTCTTGTTAAAATGCAGATTCTGACTCAGGAGATCTGGAACCAGCAGTCTGCATTGCCAAGAAGCTGCCATTGCTGGCCATGGAGCACACTTTGAATAGCAAGAGTCTAGAGCAGCGGTTCTCAACCTGTGGGTCGCGACCCCTTTGGGGGTCGAACGACCCTTTCACGGGGATCGCCTAAATACATCCTGCAGATCAGATATTTCCATGACGATTCATAACAGTAGCAACATTACAGTGATGAAGTAGCAACGAAAATAATTTTATGGTTGGGTCACAACATGAGGAACTGTAATAAAGGGTCGCAGCATTAGGAAGGTTGAGAACCACTGGTCTAGACCAAAGGTTGGCAAACTCTGGCTTGTGGGCCAAATCTGGCCCACTGCCTATTTTTGTAAATAAAGTTTTATTGGAACATAGCCTCACTCTTTTTTGGATTGTAAATGACGGCTTTCACACTACAATGCAGAGTTGAATAGTCACTGTAGCGATATATAGCCCATAATGCTGAAAATACTTATACAATGGACCTTTATAAACAGCCCCCCCCACCTCTATTAGAGAGAAAGGTGATATTTTTTTGCCATTATTAAATGTATTTCTTCTATAAGAGCAATGGGTGTCTTGGTGGCCCAACCAAGATGGTGGCCCAACAATGAAATCCTCTACCTGTCTCAATAATACCCTCACTCCTTGGGCTTCTAACTTGGCCATTTAGGAAACAAAGGCTCCTTTACTGCTGTGTGCAGATTTGGATGGGTTTTGTTTTTTGCACTGAGCTCAGTGCAACATCCATCAGGCACTGGTGGTCATTGGCTCCCACACCCAAGGTCACTCTGTTCAGAAGAAACAATGCCCCTTTTTTTCCTTTTATTTCTTAACTTCAGGATGAAACTGTCTCCTCACAAACACCAGAACCCTAACCTAGAAGTCCCCCAGGCGTCTGTCAACACAATTTCTCTGCCTTAGAGTCTTTCATCCCTGCCCCAAAGGTCACGGCAGAGATCCTACGGAAGTTCTGTTTTATCTTCTTTGGTCCTTCTTGTTTTTGAATCAAGATCCTGTGAAGGTCCCAGATTCTTCACATCTCCACCTGCCACCAAATAGCTGCATCACTGGCCCAACACTGCATTCAAGTCAACATCATTTCATCAAGTATTTATGAAGCACCTGCTGTATGCTGGGCACTGTCCTAGGTGCTGGAATTTCTGCTGTGAATAGAACAAGTGCCTGGCCCTGCCTTCAGTGACCTTCGAGTCTCTAGGTCTATATAATAATCTGAGTCAACTTGAGGCTTAATTACTATCTCCATAAGATCTTTAGATGGAAATTCCTTTTACTCACTCTAGTTTCCTATCAGTTGATCTCTAAATTCACACACGACTTGGGGAAAATTTGACTTTGAGAGCGCACAAAAGAATGTGCCAATGAACTATAATGCTGACAAAGGTGATTTAGGTCGAACCAAGAGATGGGAGATGAAATTCCGATTGAAATGCTAGAGAAAAAGCCAAGTATTTGTCAATAATTGCTTTGGAGTGGCAATTCTCCTAAAATGGAAGGGGTTCCTCCCAGTAAAATGTGACTAGTACTTTCTACAGTTGACATGCTGTCATTATTATATCCAGCAGACATGCCCTTCCTGCTCATTGGAAAATTCTTGTTGCTTAACTTTTAAAGGGTGAATTTCAAAGAGCTACTGAGGGTGTCAACCACAGGCTCCACTCATTTTAAAGCTGTGTTTGATCAAAACCGGGTGGGTATGATTTCAGTTGGAGTTTTCTAAATGATACTCCAGTGTCCATATAACTGGCTAGGGTGTATGTACTATATGGAATATATCATATATGTGGTATATGGACTGTGTGGGGTAATTGTGCAGATAAGAAGGTGGTCCTATCTAGTCTCTGAACATTCCAGCATAAGTAACAGGCTGGAAGGTCTCTATGCCTCTAGGACAGTGGTCGGCAAACTGCGGCTCGCGAGCCACATGTGGCTCTTTGGCCCCTTGAGTGTGGCTCTTCCACAAAATACCAACTTCTGCACATGGGCCACGAAGTTTCAATCGCACTGTACGTGCGCGCCCGCATATGGTATTTTGTGGAAGAGCCACGCTCAAGGGGCCAAAGAGCCACATGTGGCTCACGAGCCGCAGTTTGCCGACCACGGCTCGAGGATATCTTCCGGGTCCTTCCCCCGGTCTGACCCTGCTGATACCCAGAGGGATTCTTGACTATTCTGATGCTAACGGTATTATCATGCACATCTTCTGGCCATTCTCTTTTAAGCATCCACACTTCAGGTCCTCTGATCTCCCTTTGTTTTTCAGTGTCTGAAGATGTGCTAAATGTGCTCATAATCCTGTTTTATGGGAAGTGGAAATAAAAGACAGAGCTCCAGTGTGACTTGCCCTGAGATATCAAAGTAGATACTCAATTAGAACGCGGTTCTCCAGGGTGTTTTGTTAAACTCTTCCTTTTATTAAATGTTACACATAATAAATTTTCAAGGCAGCACCATTCCTGGAATGTGCAGTATACATCGCCCAGGGCCCAGTAGAGTTAACTTTGCCATAGGCCTTAAGACTCATTTCTGGCCCTAGCCGGTTTGGCTCAGTGGATAGAGCGTCGGCCTGGAGACGGAAGGGTCCCAGGTTCGATTCTGGTCAGGGGCATGTACCTTGGTTGTGGGCACATCCCCAGTGAGGGGTGTGCAGGAGGCAGCTGATCGATGCTTCCCTCTCATCGATGTTTCTAACTCTCTGTCCCTCTCCCTTCCTCTCTGTAAAAAAGCAATAAAAATAAATAAATAAATAAAAACACTCATTTCTGTGTTTGCTTCTCTATCGGTGGCTTTTTAGAAGAAACATGAAGTTTTCACCCACCTAGAGAGAGAACACAATTTTCCCCAAATGGTAATTGACTGTACCGGCTCCTCTTCCAAGTTTACTGTTTTAGGGATGGCTCTTTCCCAAAGAGTTGGTCAGCCTACTGGAAACAGTGGTTTCAATGACTCAACTACAGAGGCCATTTATTTAAATAAGTAAACAGCTTATTTTCCTCCCAAGTTCTTTGGGTTTCTAGGGGCCATTTTAGTAAATAATAAAAACAAAGGAAATTGATGTAGTGTATACCCTTGGACAAGCAGTGTGCTGGGTACTTTACCTAAGATGGACTTTACACAAAGTCCATCTATTTGTACCTCATAACCACCATTCAAAGAAGCTATTATTAGCATCATACTCATTTTATAAATAAGAAGCTGAGGTTTTGAGAGGGCAAGTAATTATCCAAGGTGGTGGGGCCAGGATTTGAACCGATAGAGTCAGCCATAGCAGTCCAGCAGCAAAGCTGTGACTCAGCCACCCTCTGTATCTTTTTTCTCCAGTTACCACTAAATCTGCAAGTTGAAGTTACTTTCAAGGACAGCTCCAATGATCTATTACTGCACAACAAACCACCTAACACTTAGTGACATTAACAACATATACCATCATCTCTATGGTTCTGTATGTAGACTGAGCTCGGCTGATGGTTCTGGCTCAGGGTCTCGCCTCATCTTGGTGGTGGCTGTCAGATGGAGGTTGGAGCTGGGTCATTGGAAGGCTTTGCTCTCACGGATGGCTGCGATTGTTGAAGCTGGTCAGTCATCTCTCTCTGTCCATGTAAAGGGTGTCCCAAAATTCACGCAAGATTTGAATTTTGCGTGAGCATTAACAACAACAACAAAAATAAAAGCCTAATTTGACTTGGTTTATTGAATCAGATTCTAATATCTGTTGCCCTTTGATGTCAATCCCTTCAATTTGATAAGCATCACCAAGTACCAATGATGGCCCAGGAGCAGGGACAATGAAGACCAATGAAAACCACGGCTTTGCGTATGTGCCAGCAAAGCCGTGGAGGCCATTTACCCGATGTGCTATTCCATCCATAACCCTATACTGTATACTTTATGAATCAATAAAAAAACTTACAATTTTTCATTATAAACCTGTGTTTTCTATCAAAATTACTTCTTGCGTGAATTTTGGGACATCCTTTAGCTTCTCCACAGGGCTAGCTTGGGCTTCCTCACAGCATGGTGACGGGCTCCCTGTACAGTAAGAATTTCAAGTAAACCTGACGAGGTTTCTCATGCCCTAGCCTTGGAAATTCCAGAATGCCCATCCTACTATAGTAAGTAGAAAAGCTCTCTTTTGACTATTGTTTTGTTCTATTTTGAGAAAAAACAGCTAATTGTTTTTCCAATAATTTGGCTTTTTCTTATTAATAGAAATCAAATAGAATCCAACTGAAAAGAGATGAAGTTTTTGAAGATGATTGGCTTCATTTTTATTGATCTTTCGATGCATAGATTATCATTCCATCTCTCTCCTTAAACTTCCTGTTCTTGAGCAATTGGAAGACATTGATCCAAACAGAGCTCGGAATTTCATTCTATGCCCAGAAAAACCACCATCATCCCGCTGCCAACGATACAACAAGAAGTTTTCAATTGAGTCCACCACAAAAGAATGGCATACTGGCACAGATTTTATTGTGTATAGACCAGGGGTGGGCAACCTTTTTGTGAGTGCGTGCCAAAACCAGCAAAATCTCTGACTCAAAATTCTCCTGCGCGCCAACCCTAATTTTTTGAGAACATGTTACGCCTACTTGATATCTCTGAAGGTGTACGTATGTGAAGAACCTTGAAGAAATAATAAAATTCATTCGAGCGACAAAAACACAGTCTATGATGATGAAAAATACATTTATTTTTTAATGTATACATGTTATGTAAAATTATTTATTTATCTAAGGTGCACCTACACTGAATTTATCTGAAAAATAAAAAAGTCAATATTAAGAAAAAAATTGTAAATGGAAGATTATAAGAGAGGGTTTCGCGTGCCAGCAAAAGTTAGTGGCGTGCCATGTTTGGCATGCGTGCCAGGGGTTGCCCAACCCTGGTATAGACTCACTTGTCACTGATTCCTCAGCTCTATCGTGGCCTCCAGCTCAGCACATGGGTTTTAGCCATCTGAAGGCCACTCTATCATTTCTCTGAGAGAATGATCCTTTGCAACAGAACATTTCAAAGAGCAATGGAGACGTAAGAACCAGGGGACTTTGATTTCTCCAGCTTTGCCCAAAAAGTTAGATGAAGAACTCTTCGCCCAAGTTTAAATCTTTTGGTGTGGGTAGAGACAGTGTCCGAGCTTTGTCTGCCTCTATCTTTGTTTTTTGTTTCATAAAGCAGGTTTTCTCTGAAAGAACCCAGAGAGTAAGTCTGGGAACAAAAATTCTTTTAAACCAAAAACCTTGTCTTGGTGGAAACACCTGCGACTAGAGACTGCCTTGCCCGTGGCTGTGCTGCGGGTCATTGTCTCCGCAGTGTTCTTTGTCTCTGGCCGACAATGGCAGGTGGGGGACCCATCTGGTCTGGAAAAAGCATCTACTGAATAAAATCCACATGATAAAACATTCTTTTTATAAAAACAGAACTTTCAGAGAGGTGAAGTTGACTAAAAGAGAGATTTTGTTTGTTTGTTTGTTTTAATTAGACCTTAAAATGTTGATCTATTTAGGAGGTAAGATTTGGCCCAACAGTAAAAATTACTAACTTCAATGGATGAGTCGCCATGCCCTCCTTGCTTGGGATTAAGTCCTCAGTGATATGATTATTTTCTTGAGTGAGAGAGTGGAGGACAATCTCCTGATTTGTTGTCTTAATGTTGGCTAAACAAGAGTGATAACGTTCAAAAAAACAAACAGAAAAAAAGCAAAAAACACTCTTCTGGGTTGCTGGAGGCCTGGGACAACATCCTGCCATACACATGACAGCCCCACAACAATTATGTGGTTTAAAAAAATGGTAATAACATTTGTACTACTCTTCGTAATACTTTAAGCAAAATAAAATTTTGAAAAAATGGTAATAGTGCTAACATTGCAAAAATCTGCCATAGGGCGCCCATCTGGTACTCCAAGCTTCCCCAGGCTCCTCCCAGGGGAGGCTACTTCCCGTCTCTAGCCTCTGACCTGTGGGAACTATCTCAGCTCACTCTGTCTCCTCGGCCTGTTCCAGTCCCTTTGGACAGGGTAGGGTGAGGATTATTCACACCCCCCACTGGAAAGTCATCCTTTGGGTTATAAAGAACGGGCCTCCAGGCAGTGCCATCAACAAGACCAAACCAGTTATTTCATTCCACGGTGCTTTCTGATTCTTTATATAACGCATGCTTTAGCATAGGAGAAAAGGATAAGATCACGTGTGCGTTACACTTAACCCTCTGCTCTAGCTCACAACATCTAGGACAGCGGTTCTCAACCTGTGGGCCGCAACCCTTCTGGCGGTCAAACGACCCTTTCACAGGGGTCGCCTAAGACCATCCTGCAGATCAGATATTTACATGACGATTCCTAACAGTAGCAACATGACAGTTATGAAGTAGCCACGAAAATAATTTTATGGTTGGGTCACAACATGAGGAACTGTATTGAAAGGGCCAGAAGGTTGAGAACCACTGATCTAGGAGAAACAGACGTTTGGGTGCCCTATTTCTAGACAGAAAGCCAGTCATGAACACACACAAAAGATTTCCAAACCATTTCTTCACTTTTTTACTGAATGGCTTTTTAGTTAGAGTCACCAGGTAAAATACAGAGGTCTGGTTCAATTGAAATTTCAGACAAACAATGAAGTTTTTCGGGTTAAGTATGTCTCAACAATGTCAGAGGCCATATTTGCGATCTATTTATCCAAAAAATTATTCCTTGTTCATTTGAAATTCGAATTTAACTGGGTATCCTGTTTTTTGTTATTGTCATTTTTTGGTGGGGTTTTTCATTGTTTCTTGGCCAAATCTGGCAATTCTATTTTCTGTATATCCAGGGCAGTATCAAGTATTATCCTGGATGCCCTGACCGGTTTGGCTCAGTGGATAGAGCGTTGGCCTGCGGACTGAAAGGTCCCAGGTTCGATTCTGGTCAAAGAGCATGTACTTTGGTTGCGGGCACATCCCCAGTAGGGAGTGTGCAGGAGGCAGCTGATCGATGTTTCTCTCCCATCGATGTTTCTAACTCTCTATCCCTCTCTGTAAAAAAATCAATAAAAATATATAAATATTTTTTTTAAAAAAAGTATGATCCTTCTCCTTCTGGTGGCTCTTTTCTATTTTTCTCTTCCCTTCCTCTGACTTCCCAATCCCTCTCCCCAAGATTCTACAATTCCTTTGGCTTCTACCACTTGCCTGGTCTCTATGTTTTGCCCAGTAAGGACATACTATGCTTCATATACACCATGATTTGTGCAAAGGAAAGGTGAGTTTCAGAAATGATATCATAATGCTAATGGTAACTCTCCCTACAGCACTCCAGACCACTCTCCTGAGTTACTTTGACACATTTTTAATCCCTCTTTCCGCCCAAAGTGGGTGAAGTTGAGGAGTGACTGAGGAGTAAGCATCGGAATCCTTATTCTGACAAGTACTACAGTAGGAAAGTTAAATGAATTGATACTGAACGTAAACATGTTACTATTTTCATCAAGCATGACTTTTAAAAAGTTCTGCTTTACGACAAATATGAATTATTAAATGATCAAATTCTTCATATAATTCTCTTATATAGAAAAGTTCCCTTGGACATTTGACATCTGATTTAATTTACTAATTGAATGATACACTTTTTCAAAAATGGGGACTCAAAGAATGTTGGCGAAATAAGTATGGAAGAAGAGATAGGAAAAATAAGTCTGGGACAAGTAAAAACTTTTGCAGCAAAAAAGAAAACGAGCAGTACTTGAAAGAGATTATTTGTAAGCTCTCAAACATTTAAAGGAAGAAAGAAATGCAACTAGAAAAATTAAATTGTAAGTCATGTGTGACCTCTGTAATCAGATCCTAAAGTCCTTACAAATGAAGAGTAGAAGATAGGATACAAGCAATTATATGGACACACCATTTATACTTTCTAGAATTCCTGTGGCTTCTACCACTTGCCTGGTCTCTGTGTTTTGCACAGTAAGGATACACTATGCTTCATACACTGATCAACGTTCTATGATTCATGCAAAGGAAAGATGAGTTTCAGAAATGATATCATAATGCTATTGGTTCAGAAAGTAGACTTGTGAAGGCAGGGGCCTGATTGGTCACGTTCACCTCTTTTCTCCTAGTACCTAGGACAACACTTAGGCAAAAACAAATACTTGTTGAATGAATGATTATATAAACACAATCGTTATATTATGTCAACTTGCCTTTATTTACACACCCTATGAAGTGAATGACGACGAAGCATTCCTTGTGAAATAAACAGACTAGGGGATGGTGTTGAAGGACACAGGGCTGATTCCCCCCACTTCTTCAATGATCACCAACCACACTCCATCCCCAAGGGCTACAGTGCTTAAAATTCTCACAGTTGTGATGCCTTCTCTTCAAGGCGGGGCGATGTCCACCAAGATGTATTAAATGTCATACCCCTCTGTGCTGGGTAGTACAGTAAGTACTGGAAACAAAGCTGATGTCTTCAAGAAAGAAGAGTGAGAGGTAAAATATTACTTTTGACTCATAGACCTGAGTAAGCTGTGTACCCATCGCAGGAAGATTCCATAGAGGAGCTGAATCTTGAAGGTCATATACCGGATTACTGCAATAGTCAACACAGGCAAACTACTGTAACAAACAGTCCCAAATCTCAGTGGCTTAACACAATATGAGTTCTTGTGCTGACAGGAAGTCCAGTGTGAGATCACACAACTGTTTGGGGCAGCTCTTTTTCAACCAGGATCCTTCTGTTTGGGGCTTCCACCAACCCCTCCAGCCTCAGAGACCTGCAGAGTCTTGCCCCACCCCACTGAATTCGCTCTAACGGCCAGGCCTGGCAGCGGCAAGCATCGGCATTGCCCCCAAACCATCATATACACACTATCTCACGGCCCAGTCAGTGCAAGACTACTACTGTAGGCCCAGGAGGAAATGGAAACCACTGTGTGAATTTTGCACTCGTGCCTCCATAAGCACCAGAAATGGAAGAGTCAACCAACCGAGGAAAGCAGTGAGTCCCGGTCAAATGAAAATGGGGAGACACCAAGAGGGCAGTTTAAAGTAAGAAGCAAAGTTGGAGAAGCCAAGGGCTCTGAAGGAAGGTGACAAGGAGCCATCTGGGATACAATATCAGGAGGGAAGACAACCCCTAAACATAAAGGCAGAGGGGAAGAACTGTGTAATGACCAGAGAGAGGGGAATGAGCCATGGGTATTTCCAGAAAGAGATATGGAAAGGGCTACTTTTGCCCCAACTGCCTTTTATAGTTATGAGATTACTTACTAAATCTTCATAAGATTATATGAACAGCCCTGATTTATACAAATCTAAGACTTCTTTATACTTCTGACTTTCTCCTTTCTGCAAGTTATAACAAAAAGACGCTTTGAAAGCAGTTAATAAATATACAGGAATGTGGTCCTTCTGGAAAAGCCACAGGGGAGGTACTGAGTGTACCTAATATTTATGTAAATTTTAACCACATAATGGGCAACTCAAGAAATAATGATGTGACTGCTGGGACCCATCGCTTAAACTGCAAAAGTGTTGGAGTCACAAAGAACAGCCCGCTGCTCTGTCAGTGGAGGCTCTGCGTTTAGATCAGTTTCGGTGGGAACTGAAAGTAGCAAACCTAAGAATTAATGGACTTAGTGATGTTTGTAAGAAATGAGCAATCTAAAAATGGATGTAGAGCAGGGGTTCTCAACCTGTGGGTCTCAACCCCTTTGGCGGTCAAACGACCCTTTCACAGGGGTCGCCTAAGACCATCCTGCAGATCAGATATTTACATGACGATTCATAACAGTAGCAACATTACAGTTATGAAGTAGCAACGGAAATAATTTTATGGTTGGGTCACAACATGAGGAACTGTATTTAAAGGGCCAGATGGTTGAGAACCACTGATGTAGAGCATGAAGATTTGTTAGTCACACTGAATTCTAAAAGAGCCATATAATAATGTTACTGAAAAATAAAAGAAGTTGACCTTCGAGATGCCAGATTTACATGTTTTCTTTAGCTTATTGTGCCCTTTTTGTTCCACTAAAGAGTTGGAGAGACCAGCAGGTATGGCTCAGTGGTTGAGCATCAACCTATGAACCAGGAGGTCATGGTTCAATTCTTGGTCAGGGCACATGCTCAGGTTGTGGACTCAATCCCCAGTAGGGGGCGTGCAGGAGGCAGCCGATCAATGATTCTCTCTCATCACTGATGTTTCTATCCCTCTCTCCCTCTCTCTGAAATCAATAAAAACATTTTTAAAAAAGAGTTGGAGAAAAGTATATGAAAATATAAAATTCCTCTCCTTACTAGAGAGTTCTTTGAGAAATGAAAGAATTTCTGGGACAATAAGTGAATGCTTTAATTTAATGTGTTATACCTACAAGGCTGAAGGGAAACAAGCAGAGTGTTCATTTATTTCCCTCCTTTTATTTTCCTGTAATTTTCCTCCTTGTTTATCCTTCTGTTTATATAGTGGTTTTGCATCTGTTCTACTTATGCTCTTAGTTTCAATATTTAAATAGTGTCCCTCTGTTTTCCCCATTCTGTCCAGAACTAGGAATTTATTTGCATCATTATAATGTGCTCCTCAATGTTATTACCATCTTCAACTCTTTACAAATGACTTGTAGATCTTCTCATATTGTGAGTTCCATTTAAAATTTAAATTCTCGTGAGAATCACTTGCATATTCCAAATCACTCCTAATTTATAATTTTACAATTCCTCAGAGGAGGCACATGTATGATGTTAAAAGAGTTCTCCCAAGCCGTAGGCTCCTGGTTTGGGTTTGTGCCTACTCCACAGTCAGCTTGATTCCTGCAAAGGAGAGTGAATAACTGGAAATTGCAAGTAGGAAAGTACTCCTTGGTGTATCACTCTAACAATTAGTCAGTCAGTCCCATTTGATTTTAAAACAGCGATGTTTGTTTCTGCAAATAAATATGATCTAAGAGAAAAGCCTAAAAGAAAACCTAATGTATTTTCTAATGGTACATTTATTACCACTCTACCGCTCTCATTATAAATATAAAAGGTCATTAAAATGTAGACGACTTCTGTCAGATTCTTTAGCTCTCAGGACAAAAACAAGCATTTCAGAGCTGGTGGAAATTAACAACATGATCCTTTACCGGGAAACACGTCAGTTCCTCTCTATAATTCCTCTTAAACATCGTAACCCGTCAAAATAGATTTACACTTGAGAAGGCCACACATATTCCCCTGGGAAACACTCTCCCGTTCAACTACATTTTGATGCATGATTTTACGAAGAACAGGACATTTCATAGCACTTTCTAACTTCCCTTTCTCGGCTTGGGAACTGAAAGGCATGCACAACAATGGGATATGTCATTTAAAGCAAAGACAGTTGAATTTGGTTTCATTTAGAGTTAATTGTACATTTTGAGTGATTCAGTTTTGGCAAATCCAAAGCATAGTTTGCAAATCGCTTTTCCCATTAAATGCTAAAACTCTTTATTTTTAAAAGGAAATGTAATCCATATGTTTGGAATTTGTTTACACTAAAATTATAAAAATATATATTTTATTCGTGTTCCAGAAGCTTTCCGCACCATTTTGTACCTTTTTCAAAAATCAAGGAGTCGTACATTGCCAAAAACTAATGAGAGCAAACCCATAAATGTTAGAAATATTGATTTTATGATTCCTTCTGGTCTGACCATAGAAAAACATGTCTTTGGTTTTCAATCACCCGTTGTAGAGAAAAACACCCTTTCTTTGCAGAAACCTATACCAAACAGGCCTTTTAGGGGACTGAGATCTCATTGTGTAGGAAGGTTTTATTTTGCTTACACTTAATCAAGCTGCTTGACCAAATTAAATTATAAAAGTAATTACATTTAGTAAAAAAAAAAAGTTGAGAAATTGAGAAAACAAGAAATTGAGACTTTTCTAAATGCTTACTTATTAAAAACCATATCCAAAATTGTCAACTTGAACTCGTGGGGTTCATTAGACACAAGAAGGTGTCACACCATCAAAAATCTCCCACCTGAAAATAAGGAAGGCCTAGAGGAGATAATGATGCCCGATGTTCCTCTCTGATGAGGTTGAATATGAAGATGAATTTATCTTTGCCTAGGATCATGAAATTGTCAAAGCAGGGATCCACCAACTGTTTCTGAAAAGGACCCAATTATAAGTATTTTAGGCTTTGCAAATCACATGGTTTCTGTCACAACTACCCACTTCTGCTACTGTGGGGCAAGACACAAATGAACGTGTGTAGTTTTTTACCAATAAAACTTGAATAACAAAAACAGGAGGAATTTGGCTCATGGCCATAGTTTGCTAAGAGCCGTGGCTTAGAGCTACTTTACAAAATACACAACTCTATTTGGTATATATCTAAGGTCACATTTGAAAAAATTGGCTTTGGTTGCTGAAAGGCAAGAATCAACTTTTCATCTCTTTTATTATTTGCATTCTTGGGACTCTCATTTTGAGACCCAAAGAATTAACTTGTGAAGAGACTGAACCCTTGTCCTTTGTGCTTATAAACAAACATTCATCAGATGCCTTCAGTTACCAGTGTGAATTTAACCCTTCGGAAGTCACTGTATTTGCCTACTCTGCTCTTTCAGAACTATGTATCATGGGCAGCATATTCTTTTAAAAAATATATTTTATTGATTCTTTACAGAGAAGAAGGGAGAGGGATTAGAGAGTTAGAAACATGGATGAGAGAGAAACATCGATGAGCTGCCTCCTGCACACCTCCTACTGGGGATGTGCCCGCAACCCAGGTACAAGCCCTTGACCGGAATCAAACCTGGGACCCTTCAGTCCGCAGGCCGACGCTCTACCCACTGAGCCAAACCGGTTAGGGCATGGGCAGTGTGTTCTTAATGAGTGTGAACAACATTAAGATGTTTGGGAAGTGCTAGTTACTTACTAGCATGAGCTAGTATTTTTATTAGCATGATCCTGGTATGGTTATTCTATCTCCAACGTGCTTTTACTAGTCTTTTTGCTTAAAAAATAAAAAAAGCACTGTGTTGACTTGTGGTCCGTGGTTGCAAACCTGAACCTTGGACCAGAGTCTTATGCTTGTATAGCTTAGTGACTGAACACAAGCTGTTGTCGCATCAGGCTATGCTGAATCAAATATCTGATCTGCCACTTATCAGCTGTGTGACCTTGGAAAGATGTCAATGTCAATGTTGATGCTTCTCTTCTCTCTTATGGTAATAAACTCGCAATGTTTGTCAGGGCATACAGTTCTGAACAAACAACAGAATAAAAACCACACTTTACAGCTTCTCCTGCAGGTAGTTGTAGCTACATGACCAAGATCTGGATAATGGGAACAAAATGGGTAGGATTTATTGTTTTCCCCAGTTTAATAAGGTGTGTTGATATGTGGATTCTTTTAGCTTGCTTGGAATTCGGTGAGCTTCTGCATATTGATGTTTTTCATCATTGCTGAAAGTTTCTCAGCCTTCATTGCTTCGAAATTATTTCTCTCCCAATCTTAGTGCTTCTTTCTTTCCTCTGTTTCTGAGACTACGAGTAGATATATCTTAAGCTCTATCACTATCTTCTGTCTTTCTTCTCTTCTGGT
Organism: Myotis davidii; assembly: GCF_000327345.1. Taxonomy (NCBI): domain Eukaryota; kingdom Metazoa; phylum Chordata; class Mammalia; order Chiroptera; family Vespertilionidae; genus Myotis; species Myotis davidii. The sequence goes on from NW_006290682.1 coordinate 2,563,553, forward strand.
TTCACCCTTTGGCTTCGTGTGCTTAATCTTGGACTATTTAAGGTTATTCTCAATTTACTATGTATATTTTTTTCTATTGTTGTATTTTTCAGATCTAAAATTTTTATTTGGATCTTTTATAAAATTGTTATGTCAATTTTTATTGTTCCCTGCCAAGTTTTTACAATTTTGTTTTCATATTCTCCAACAGAAGAATCTTTGTTGTTTTATAGTCTGAATCTGATAATTCCAATCATTATAGTCTGCAGGCCTTTTTCTGTTGTCTGTTGTTTTTGTTGGTTCTTGCCTATATTATCTTTTCTCCTTGCATGTCTAGTTAACTTTGATCATGTGCTTGATATTATATTCAAGTTATTATTTGTGGAAACAATTTGGAGACTAAGATGATATTTTCCTAGTTATGTTTATCTCTGTAGGTGCCTGGGGCTAGTGCTTACAATTTAGTATGACCTTGCTCTAAGTTTTAGATTTGAGATTTTCTGAGAGAAAATCATGGTTTTGCAAAGCTGGTTTTCAGATGAGGCAAGGGGGCCCAGCCTAAAGAAGATTCAAAATTTGTTCTCCTTGCCCCTTAGAGTCACCAAAAGGACAACTAAGTATCCCCTAGAACAGTGGTCAGCAAACTGCGGCTCGCAAGCCACATGTGGCTCTCTGGCCCCTTGAGTGTGGCTCTTCCACAAAATACCACATGCGGGCATGCATGTCAAAGGCAGCTCCAAGTGCTTTGCTCAATTGTTCTGAGTCCTCAGCCTCTCTAAGTTGTCAGACCAACAATTTCTCAACATCTTATTAGCTCTTGGATGCTTCTTAGGTTTTAAAAATAATCCATACAGCTTTTTTTAGCGGTGGGAGGATTGGTTCATATTACTCGAAGTGGAACTCCTGAGATTCCTACTCATTCTTAAGAGGGAGGGGAAGCATACTTTTCTTCCCTCCCTAATAGCCATCTTTACTTTAAAACATGGTTGAAGTGATGGCCAATGTTCGATCATGCAAATCAGTCACCACTTGAGGGGAAGACAGAGAAACCAGACAAAGAGCCCAGACAGCAGGCGGCCTTGCTGAGCATAACAAACATACACACCTGTACTGCCTATCTTCAGACTATTACATGGAGTCATGATAATTCCATGTTGTTTTGGACCTTATTACACACAGGCTGACAACTCACATTCTAACTGAAAAGCAAGTCACTTAGCCTCTGTGGTCACTTAACCTCTGTAATGATGGTCCCAATTCTTCCCCTGACTTTAAGAAAGCAGGGTGCAAGCAGGCTTACAAATAACTTGTGTATTTCTCATCCTAGGGCTTGCTCACGCACCCCTGCCTCTGCCACGGGAAAAGGCATGACCTAGCTTTCAGAAGGCATGGAAGACACATGTGGAGGAGAGTCAACATGTAGTGAAGTCAACCCAGCTGAGGCTATTCTAGATTTACTGCCAAGGTGAGCTCCAGTAGGTGAATGAGCAGGCCCAGACAAAACCAGCAGGACCACTGACTGACCCAGACACTCAGAAACCACAATGACTGGCTGTGATAAGCCACTGGGTTTTGGGAAGGTTTGTTACACAGTATTAACACACTGTGTGCCGCATAGAAATCTCTAAGACATACGCCAGGGACCACACGTTTTTGGGCAAACTGCACGTTATTTAACTCATCATAACTACAGATCATAATGCACTTTAGGTGTTGTTTTACAATAATTATAACATTTTTATTTACAAAAACAAACAAACGATTAAAGTTCCTAGTACTTTAGGGGCTACGTGTTCAGACCATAGGTTCAAGCTTACAACCACAGCCGTTGGCTATGATTGTGCTGGGAGGGCCCTGCCCTCCAGCTGGGACTTGCACGTGGCAGTGAGAGGACCCTGTCCTTTCATTAGTCCGAGGCTTGAACCTGGCCAAAACACCATAACCACGCCCCACAGTGGACAAGACAGTGTGTTGACATCTAAGGTCCATAACAGACGGCGCGTGAAAAACGAGAACACTCGTGAGCGGTACGCAATGTGTTAAGTGTGGCAAGATCTAATGATTACATGGAGATAATTCTAATACTTACCTTATAGTTCTGTTTTTAAACTTAAATGAGTTGTTTCAAACATGCCCCTTAGAACAGTCACTCATACATAGTAAGCTCTCAAAAAGTATTATCTACTCATGTTATAGCTAGTGTTATTACCATAACTATGACTGAGACCCACCATTCCTCCAAGACAGAAAATTCAGTGCTTATCTTATCTAATAAAGAGGGAATATGTTAATTGGCCATCAAGACATAACAGTCGAGATGGCTGTGCCCACAGCAGAGGCCGAGTTCCCATAACAAGCCTTATGAGCAAACAGCAGAGACCTGAGACTGCGTGGTGCTGGGACCCCGCCCAGGGGGGCTTG
>NW_006290682.1:2565963-2569704 GCF_000327345.1 Myotis davidii
ATTGTGAGAGGGATGGGCCTAAACCAGCAGTTGGACATCCCCCGAGGGGTCCAAGATTGGAGAGGGTGCAGGCTGGGCTGAGGGACCCCCCGCCCCAGTGCACAAATTTCCTGCACCAGGCCTCTAGTCAGATATAATGGACTCCAATATCTAAAACAAAATTTTCTAAAGTGTTGTTATTCCCTTCGTTCTTCTTCCCTTTCCCTTCTTATAAAATCTCCCCTCCCATGAATACTTGAGTGAGTTCTTTGGTGCTTATCTCAGACTTGATATAGGGAAGAAATAACCTGAGTGGCAAATTGCTGAGGCAGGAGTCATAAGGTGGGGTGTTGGTCCTGTTTTCTTCACGGGCCAGTTGGAGAACATCTGTAAGTCGCCTCAGATCTTTAGGTTGCTTCTTCATACAAGGATTGAGATATTTAATGGCAGACTGGATCTTACTTGTCATTGCATCCCTAGGGCTGATACATGATAGATGTTCAGTGAATGTTTGTTGATTTTATTGAACGGAATTGAGTCAAACTGAGTGAATTGAATTAAGGAAATTGGCCAAACCTCAGAAAGTTCCTTTTCAGCTTAGTGTTTCTATGAATTACCACATTTCTTCTTTTAAATCATCTCTTTTAAACAACACTCTCCATTATAAACAAATGAAATAAAATCAAGTTGGCTTCCAGTAGAAGTTACTTTCGTCCTTCCTTCCCAATGGATGTTGTGCTTTGAAGCAAGCTGTTTGGAAAAGTTGGGAATATTAGCATTTTCTATGTCTCCGTAGACTTTGTTTTCCTAAAGTGACAGGCTAATTTCCTCCCCTTATCTCTTCAACCTTGCTCCAGAGGCTATGCCGTGGGAACAAGAGGGGCAGGGCTCCAGGATTAGGAGAAAGGATTTACTTTTTCTATTATTAATTTAATGCAATAATAAATTCTAATAATTACAGAGAAATTGTGACATGTGAAAGCATGACGACCCTCAGTTTTCCACCTGTTGGAACTTGGAAACAAACCTACAATTTGAATCTTAACTTGACCTCCTTCATAATGTTTTTTTTCAATATGTTTACTTAAGCTTTTCAGCATGTTCCCTAGTCACTGTTTGGTCTGATTTTAAAAACAAAAATAGTTTACTGTAAATATGCCTGTGTGTATGCTACTTTTGCAAATAAGCATTTTCTCTTACTATAAGAACCAAGATACACTATCTTACGGTTGTCAGGAAAGAGGGCATGAAGTTAATGAGGACACCAAATGGTATATTAGCTGTTGAGATGGCAGCTTTGGTTCTGAGTAGGAATGTATAACTGTTTCATTTGTATTGTCCTGATACCAACCTGGAAATGGCAGATCCAAATTGTCTAAATTGTCAAAATATACCAGGTGTGATTTTATTTGGAATTTTTTGACACTAACCTGATGGGGTTTTGAAGTTAACCATACATATGGCCACCGACCCAAAATATTTACTCTCTGACCCTTCATAGAAAAAGTTTGCTGAACCCTAAGATAGGGGAAACACCACCCCCATTCTTAGATCTTGACATGGTGTATACCCTAAGCCAGTGGTCAGCAAACTGCTGCTCGCGAGCCACATGTGGCTCTTGGGTCCCTTGAGTGTGGCTCTTCCACAAAATACCGACTTCTGCGCATGAGCCACGAAGTTTCAATCGCACAGTTCGTGTGCGCCCACACATGGTATTTTGTGGAAGAGCCACACTCAAGGGGCCAAAGAGCCGCATGTGGCTCGCGAGCAGCAGTTTGCCGACCACTGTCCTAAGCTACTTTTATCCTGGATGTTGGTGAAAGGAACCGTCATTTTCCTTTCATTTGTGACAGCCACGACTTGAAGTGGCAAGTTTTGAGTTAAAATAAATATGTGCTGGTGGCCATTCTTCTCGTTCTCCCCGCCTGTCCCTTTTCCTTCCCTCTTTCTCCCTCTCCCTTTGAAAAACTTTTGTTCAGTAAACAAAGGCAGGAGCAACATCTTCCACCTTCCAGGACAGTGAGGGCAACGGTGCCCTCGCTGCTCATTGCCGGGCACAGAGGGGGCAGCAAGATGCACTCTGCTTGGAGGTCAGGGAGGGTCTGCGAGCTGGGCTCATGGGGAATGGAAACCTGGTGCGACCTGTGTGACTGTCATCTGTACTTCAATCAAATCCCCTGAGGCCTAGTTTAAAAGGTTCTGACTGATCTCTCCCCCTTCCCCCCACCCTCCCCTGCCTTCCCTCTGGGGTCTGATGGTCTGATCGATGCTCCTCTGTCTCTGGATCTGTTTTTGTTCATCAAAGGCCTTGGATGCATGCACATAAGCAGAACCAATGGACACAGACAACAGGGGAGTGAGGGCATGAGCAGGGGGTGGGGTGGGGGAGGGGAGGCAATGGGGGGATAAGGACACATATGTAATACCTTAATAAAGAAAGAAAAAAAGTAGGTTCTGACACAGTAGGTCTAGGGCAGAGCCTGAGACTCTGCATTTCTAATGAACTCCCAGGAGATGGCAATATTGCTGGGTCAAGCATCACTCTGAACAGCAAGGTGAACACTGGTTCCCAAACGAGGCTGTTCTTTGCAGTCCGCTGGGGAGTTGTAAATAAATGCTAATGCCTGAGTCCTGCCTCCCGAAATTCTGATGAACTTGGTCTGGGGTGTGATGATCAGGGCATCCGGATGGGCAGAGCTGCCCAGTTGATTGTAACATGCAGCAAAGTTTGAAAGAGAGTGTTCTAGAGTTCAGGAGGTGAGAACTGGACTTGGATCGGTGACGACCATTTTGAAAAGAGATTATTGATACATATGAATAAGGATAATATTAATTCTAAAATCAAATTGGCCATCAACCCATCACCCATCAAGTGATTTCTATAAACTGTTCTCCGTTATATAACTAATTTGGGTTATTGGGGGAATCCGTGTCATTCAAAGCTGGGTGCACTTTACCAATAAGTGATCTGATTTCATTACACTGGGAAGTGCGCCTGGCCAAGCTGTGATCGGCTGCCTGCCTCTCATGTATCAATAAATCCATCAGCATCAGGCCACTGGGACTGCATCTACAGAGAGCAGAATGTGCAAGACGATCCAACAGTTAATGTTTTAGACTTGTCTCTTCCCATTTCCAAATTACATACTTATTGTATTCAGGCGAAATCAACATGAGGCCAAGTCTGCAGATGTTTGAAAACTTCCAGATGATTCCTTAAGTTGTTCGTTTTTTTATTCTGATGTAAAGATGCCTACATTTATGGTCTTTGTTGTATATCTTTAAAGTGTTCCAATAAATCCAAGTGTTCCAATCCTATCTTCATGTAGCCAGACTAGGATAGAAGACACATAAATGTTTATTACCCAGACTAAAATGCTAGTCTATGTATCCCCACCCCCAATCTGGCCTCTTAGAGTCTAGGTCTAACTGGGTTATTCCTCATAGATTATAGTCTTCAGAACCTTGCATTCTATTCCTTCAAGGATTGAAATCCATGTTAAAATGAGTCCTCCTCATACCATTCCCCACCAGTACTACTTGTATTCTCTTCATTGTGGTCTATTTTCTCTGGGTAATTGATCCAGTTTCCAGCTTATATTACATCAAAAAAAATAGCTACATCTGATAAATTCAACCATTTTTTTAAAAATATATTTTATTGATTTTTTACAGAGAGGAAGGGAGAGGGAGAGCTAGAAACATCGATGAGAGAGAAACATCGATCAGCTACCTCCTGCACACTCCCTACTGGGGATGTGC
>NW_006290682.1:2570256-2577835 GCF_000327345.1 Myotis davidii
CCATTTTTATCTGTGCTGCACAACCTATCTACGATGGTTGATCCAATTAGTATTCAGTGGTTTATATCAGTGGCTGTTAAAGGGAGTCCTTGGACCAGCTGCACCAGGAGCACCAAGAAGCTTGATAACAACTGTAAATCTTGGGGCCCCAACCAACTATGTCAGGCTTTCTGGGGTGAACCCAGGAATCTGTTGCACAGCCCTCGGGGTGACTCTGATGTGAGCTCAAGTCTGAGAAGTGCTGGGCTAGATTAACTGCAGTGATTCTGTAGCTTTGGGGAGCCTGCTCTCGCCAGGTGTATTAGATTAGTTATGAAATATGCCACCACCGGATCTCAGTGACAAGCAACTACAATCGGTTCTTTCTCACTCCTGGATTGCTCACTGCTTCTGCAGGCCGGCTGGGGAGCTCTTCTTCAGATGGCGGGTTGAGTCCAGGTGTGCTCCATACATCTTATTCTGGGGCTCAGGCTGGAGGAGTGGCGACTACCCGGGCATATAGTTCTTGTGGCAGAAGTCAGAAGCTACCAGAGGACCAATCCTGTTAAGGCCTACCCTCAGAATGGAGACATCATCTCTTTTGCCCTAATTCCATGGGTCCAAGCTGCTCACATAGCCAAGCCCAGAGGGACAGAGAAATATACTTCCATGCTGGTGACTGGGGGCATGGGAGTGGGGTGGGACAAGGGGCGTGAATATATGCAGAACAAAACTAAGAGACCACATTGGGACAATGGGTAAATGAACCCAGTATACACCTTGCCAGCTCCAAAATGCAATGAAATTCAATTAGGTAACAATGGTAATCAAGTGAGAACAGCAGATATTTTGAGAGTAGCAGGCAGCCTATAGAGAGTTTTGCCATTCTTTCATGTTCATGTGATAAACCCTAGACAAAGAATTTCCGTCCACATTTCCTTTCTGGTTCTACTTCTAAAGAACATGTGTTGTGTGAACTTAGAAAAAACCAAGGGAAATACCTGCGGGAGCACTTTCTCCCATGGTTATTTCCACTTTGAAAAGCTGACCAAATATTTTCCTCTCCTCCTGTGTTTTGTAAACTCTCTTAAATTCCCATCACTGACTCTCTAACCACATTCAACGGGCAAAAGGCAAAAAGAAACATGTCTTCCCTGAAGACATAGTGAAGCCTGTCACTACTAACAGAATTCATCACGGGCTGGTCACAGAATCCTTACAGGATTGGGGACAACACCATCATACCATGGGAGGTTGACAAGGCAACTTAAAATTCCCTGATGACTTGACTGAGAGAGCCTTCATTTCCTCAGCTCAGTGGTTGGGACTTTGGACCCGATAAATGTTTGTGGCAGTGAAAATGCATGGATTATGCTCAAGATGGTAAGTAACTGGCAAATTCTAAGCTCAATGTCCTTTCAAAGGGGCGCAAAAGGAAGCTCGCCTGCCATGAGCCAGACACTCACAGGTGAATGTGTCACCACGCAATGGACATGTGGGACGAAGCAGAAGCACTCCATCCAAGAGCAGTGAAGCTTCCCGAACACTTTTGGTGGGTTAGGGCTGGTTGAATTTCTAACAGGGTGAGATGGCCTAACCCCGCTAGAGCAGCGGTTCTCAACCTGTGGGTCGCAAACAATGAAAATACATCCTGCATAGCAGATATTTACATGATGATTCATAACAGTAGCAACATGACAGCTATGAAGTAGCAACGAAAATAATGTTATGGTTGGGTCACAACATGAGGAACTGTATTAAAGGGGCGCGGCATTAGGAAGGTTGAGAACCACTGCTCTAGAGGGAACTCCCTGTGCAGGTCCTGGTTTATCTAGAGCTGTGGGCAGGACAGAGTTTTTTAAATAGCTCTATAAGGAGTAAGGTGGGACTTTTGGGGGAAAGTGGGACACTTTGTTAACCCTTTGTGGTCATATTAAATTTGGACATGGGTGTTGTACTGGTCGGAATTAATTTCCATTGAAAGAGCAGTGATACATAACATGCAAGATTATGAAGGATAAACAATATTTAAAATTCTGTGAAGTATCTCCGAAGCGTGTCGATTTCTTCACTCTCAAAAGACGACTGACTCGCCACGGTGTTTTGCATGGCGAGTGTGGAACGACCGCGTTTGTTTCTATTGAGTTTCGATATCTCCGATTTGTCGGGGCAATGTTTTGGTTTGTGACAAGGTCGCTTAGACACTTAAGAGCTTTCAGAGGAAAGCTCTGATACATGAATGAATAGAGTTAAGATTCGTACGGTTCCTTGCTGTGGTGACTGAGAGCAGACATGACCGGAACGGTAAAAAGCTTTGGTGGCTGAGAGTAGACAAACGACCGCAAAGGGTTAAATTCCTGGTCTGGAGTTCCAGCCTGGCCTTGTTTCATACATCGTTAGACACTAGGCAAATTATGTCAACCTTCTCAGCCCTCATCTGTAGAATCAGGATAATATATCTGGGTGAGACCAAAGCTCAGGTAGCTTTGTATGTGAAATGATCCACTGACACATAGACTATTCTTACTAGGAATAATGCCGACACTGGGGAGAGCTGGGTGATGAAGGGCTCTGCCCTCAGAGGAACCAGTTGGAACAGGCATTGTGGTCTATATAAATAGCACCCCAGCGGTTGTACAGCACACAACCTCTGCAATTGTATGCGGGGCTGCCTGATTTCCCAACTAAAGGCCACACTCCTAAACAGATTTTCAAAGACAGGACATACATACCAAGAGTCACCACAGTATTCACTGAGTGAGTTCTTGATTGTGGTTAGCAGAAAAAGTACTGCGTGTCACATTTAACAATAATTTCTTAAAACTCTTCAGACACTAACAGAATGATCCACAATCACTGAAATGGGAGCAGCAGATTTGGCATTTTTCCCGATTTTGAAGTTTTCTTTTAACTTTATAGATATTACCATTTTTTTCAGGGTTTCATTTGGGAGGCAGCGTGGGAAGTATCTTCGCTTTAATTCCCTTCTGTTTGCTTCCAGCATCACCTCTCAGAGAGCGGAGCAAAAGGAGGCGCATTCCAGAAGGATCACTGTCCCTCAGTTCCTTGCACACCTATTGTGAGCCAGACACTCAAAGGTAAATGAGGTGCCACGTGGAATCAAACGGAAGCAGTAATGTCCCAAATCTTGCCCCATTTCTCACTGTTTGTGGTGGACACACCCTAAGGTGACCCCCAATGAGTCACTCCCTTGTATAAGTCCCTCGTTTTGAGTACGAGCGGAAGCTGTAATTTGTTTCGAACCAATAGAACATGGCTACAGTGATGGCTGTCACTCCTATGACTACACTGTTATGTGGCCAAAGTGACAGAATGTCACTCCTACGGCTACATTAGAGAAGACACCATCTTAGCAGAATGAAGGGAGACACTCTCCTGGCCTCGAAGACGCACACCGTCATGCTGTGACCTGCCCATGGAAAGAGCCACATGGCAGGGGACTGCTGGCAGCCACCAGTCAGTAGCCAGGAGGAGGCCGGGCCCTCAGTCCTGCAACACCAAGGCGACAAATTCTACCAACAACCTGAGGGATCTCAGAAGCAGAATCTTCCCCAGTCGAGCCTCTGATGAGAACGCAACCTGGCTGACACATTGATTCCAGCCTTCAGAAGCCTCTCAGTTTGTGGTAAGTTGTTATGCAGCGATAGGAAACTGATACATATACTACTATACTGTGCACACCTAATACATACAATACTCGATTGAATTCTATTGTTATTATAATTAATCATCAGTTTAATTCTCTAATAGGTTAGAATCCGAGGTATGTCCTATTCAGAGAGAGAGACCCGCTGTGGGCTTTTAACGTTGAATGGAAGAGAGAAGCTGGGCTTTCCCACCCCACAGCTCTTTTCCTATAAAGAACGTGCACACTGCTCAGAAGTCACTTCGGCAGAGTAGGAAATCCTTTGGGTGTCTCCCTCACTCGGCGCAGTCCATGGCCAGAAGCCCACCAATTTTCTGGATAACAAACATCACACAGACTCCTTTAGAATGATCTAATTTGATTATTATTGCACTAGAGCTATCCTCAAGCACACATTCACCCCTCAACTCTCATAACAGTCAAGGAGTTGATAGTTTAAAAACACACTCCTTTTCCCAGGTAGGAGAGAGACTCTGCAGGTGTGAATTTTGAAGAATTGTAAACTTCAGCATGTTTTGTGGCATTTGACTTGTTTTTCAACGTAGATTCCAGGTTTCTTGGTTTGTATGTAAGAGCTTACAGAAAATAGAGATGTTGCATATGACTTCTAAAATTTCATCTTTTAGAATAAATTGCATGTAAGCACAAAACGTGTATAGTAGCTCTGCTCTAAAGTGGTTCTTTTATTTCCAACCTTAAATCACATTTTTATATCACAGGTAGCCGTTTCTGTTCCAAACCCCACGAGTTGTTCTTAGTCAAACTTTCAATCGGCTTGGAAATTCTAAACAATAGTAAGGCCAATCCTTTTTACTTCATTGAGAAGTGATTTGATTTATACACATCCCAAACACCCAATTCTTCCTCTGCTCCCCTCTGACATGGTCATGGTCTCCTTAAATAAACGGCTGCTGAATATTATCAAACTACACGAAAGTCTTCAACAAAATGTCAAGTTGGGTCCTAATACAAAAGAATTCATTTTAATCCATGTTTTATCCGTAATCTAATATGTGACGTGGAGGATATTTTCAACTCTGATGTTCAATAAACCCATAAAAGTTTTCCCTATCTCCCAAGTTCCATGATAGACTCCCCATAAATTTTACTTTTCTTTCTCTCTAGGATCTTAGAGTTTGAACTTAAATGCTCATCATTAGTCATCTAAAACCATTACACTTTTGTAATATTTAACTGTTTCAGAGAGTGTCCATATACGAGGAGAAATACTATACAAACCTGTGGTGCAAATCCATGCTACAAGAAAGACAATGTCACTCTGAATCTCCACTTGATTCTGGCCTTGAGGTTAGCATAAACCAAGGCAAAGATGACTCCTTTAATGCCATCTAGAACAGCTGTGTCATGACCAAGGAAACAGTCTTCAAGGCTTTGCTACTCAAAGCGTGGTCCATTGACCAGCAAGCATGAGCATCACAGGAAGCTTGTTAGAAATGGGGAACCTCAGCCCCCTCCCAAGACCTGCTGAGTCAGAATCTACATTTAAACAAGAGCTTCACATGTGCATGAGAATGTTCGAGAAGCCCCTTCTATAGCGAACTGTATATCCAGGTGGATTGGACACCCAGCCTTTGTTACCAATTCTCCTCTTTTTTCCCATGTGCGTAAACTAGATGTTGAAATACTGAGCTGACATTCATAATAGTCTACATCCAACGAACTATAGCCTTGCGTGGCTTCTCAAGCTCTAGCGATGGTCTTCACACACCATTGGAGGACATTGATGCTAACAGGACATAGCAAGGCCAGAATGAGATGTATGTGGAGCAAAGACCACTGGCAGCAGAGGCTTCCACATCAAAATATATAACAAGATTGGCCCTGACCGGTTTGGCTCAGTGGATGGAGTGTCGGCCTGTGGACTCAAGGGTCCCACATTCGATTCCGGGCAAGGGCATGTACCTTGGTTGCGGGCACGTGCAAAGAGTAAAGAAAGGCCCGGTTGTTCAAGTCCAAATGCCCTGTTTACTCATGAGAAGCTGCTCACAAGGTGCTGGTAGTATATGACATTTCCCGGTCCAACATCCCATTATGATTTAGGTGGCATGGAAAATTAAGAGCGATGCCATGATTATGTGAGATATTAGCACTAGGGAAACTGCGTAAAAGATACATGGGAATCTGTACTATCGTTGCAACTTTTCTGTAAATTAAAAATTATTCCAAAATAAGAAGCTTATTTTTAAAAATACAATATTTGGCTTGCAATTTAGGAAAACTTTTCCAATGACCTTATGTAAGACCTAAAGCTATAGAAAGTGGGAAGTATTAGAACAATGGAAATAAACACACTTCTTACATAGTCCACATTCTCACCCTATGTCCTGTGCATAGGCCTAGTTGCATATCAAACCAAATGGGGCACAAGAGCATGAAAAAAAAAAAACTAAAAAGAGAAATGAGTATCATGACTACAGTGCCGGAAATTGATTAATATCTGTTAGAAATATGACATTATGGCAGAACCTCCCTCAGCAGTTTGTCTCACCCCTTCCTACATGATATATACAAAAAAAATTTTTTTGAGTGAAAAAAGTATATACTTAAAAGGAGGTATATCCATCATCCCATATCAGTGGTTCTCAACCTTCTGGCTCCTTAAATACAGTTCCTCATGTTGTGACCCAACCAGAAAATGATTTTCGTTGCTACTTCCTAACTGTCATGTTGCTACTGTTATGAATAATCATGTAAATATCTGATATGCAGGATGGTCTTAGGCGACCCCTGTGAAAGGGTCATTCGACCGCCAAAGGGGTCGCGACCCACAGGTTGAGAACCACTGCCATATATGCAGCGTTCCCATTTTATTTGATTGGTCAGGATTCTGACTGGCAAACAATGGAATCCATTCTCTGGTGAGTTGAAGCAGGAAAAGGGTTTATTGAAAGATATTCAGTAGCTCCAGAATCACTGGGAGGGCTGGGGAAACAAATCTAAGGCGTAGCTTCCAGGAAAAATGCCAAAACCATGCTGCAGATTAGCCTAGTGGGGGGAGACGCCACTGCTATTGGCTGCTGCCACCACCAAGCCCCTCGTGCCAGGACTTCAGCTTGATTGCAAATGATAGGGCTTCTAGCCTCTGGCTCTTCAGTGTCAGAAGCTCAAACTTACAGCCACTGCCCCCGCCCCTGAGACGCAGCCAGCCGAAGCATCATCCCCGCCAGCAAATGGAAGCTGACTGCAAGCCTGTTTTCTTCCGAGCTCAGCTCTGAATCCAAGTCTTGGATGGGGTTTTTATTCTAAACTAGAGGCTTGGTGCACGAATTCGTGCACAGGTGGGGGCCCTTGGGGTGGCCTGCGGGAATTGGACCCCAGCTCACACCCTCAGCCTCACAGCCCCACCTGGCACCCTGCCTTGGCCTGGCACTGCCCCCTCACCTGCTCCACCATCCCGCCTGCAGAGCGACAGATCTGGCCTACCCCCCACTTCCCGGCTCCCTCAGCACCTGGGAACTGGGCAGCGGCCCTGCCCACTGCCGCCACCACTGGTGGCCATCTGCAGGGCAATTGGTGGGGCGATTGAGCCCCCGCTCACACCTGCCTTGGCCTGGAGCCACCCACTCACTTGCTCCACCATCCCACTGCAGTCCCACTCTCACTGGGGCCCAGTGGGGCCAGCAGCGCCTCCATTGCTGCCTGCTGCCAGCGCCCTGTCACTGACACTCACCATGCTCTGTGCCACCCCCTGGTGGTCAGCACATGTCATAGCAAGCAGTTGGACTCTGTCAAACTCCCAGTTGAACTCCTGGTTGGACAATTTACATATTAGGCTTTTATTACATAGGATGGCAAAGCCTTGGTAATATGCCACATCCTAGCCTTTAAAGAGCCTGGAAATGTGAGCTCTGATTTGACATCTGGGAGATAAGACCTAGGCTGACCAACTAATCCCCAATTGGCCAGGTTTTT
>NW_006290682.1:2578929-2579620 GCF_000327345.1 Myotis davidii
ATATATACTAGTACTAGAAGAAACTACTGGGAAATTTTTTTTAAGTCTCATAGTATCAAAGAACTTTTCAAAGCATCTATTGATATAATTATGTGATTTTTTTTAGCTTGCTGATTTGATGTATTATATTAATTGATTTTCAGATGTTGAACCAGCTTTGTATACCTGGGATAAATCCCACTTTGTTGTAGTGTGGTATATAACTCACTTTATACATCATTGGACTCAATTTGCTAATATTTAGTTGATGATTTTGCACCTATGTTTATATATACAGTGGAATATTATTGAGCATTAAAAAAACGAATGAAATCTTACCAGTTTTGACAGCATGGATTCCTAGAGGGTACTATGCTAAGTGAACAAAGCCAATCAGAGAAAGACAAATAGCACATGATTTACTTATATGTGGAATCTAATGAACAAAACAAACGAAACAGAAACAGACTCATAGATACAGAATACAGACTGACAGCTCTTAAAGGCAGGGGCTGGGGGACTGGTGAAAAAGGTGAAGGGATTAAGAAAAAACTCATAGGCACATACACAGTATGATGATGACCAGAGGGAAAGGAGGTTGGGGGGAGGTAGAAGAGGGTAAAGGGGGGATCAATGGTGATGGAAGGAAACTTGTGTGTGGTAAACACACCATAAAATATACAGATGATGATTATAGAATTGTCCACCTGAA
>NW_006290682.1:2579726-2618292 GCF_000327345.1 Myotis davidii
CCCCCCACTCCCCGGCTCCCTCAGCACCTGGGAACTGGGCAGCGGCCCTGCCCACTGCCGCCACCACTGGTGGCCATCTGCAGGGCAATTGGTGGGGCGATTGAGCCCCCGCTCACACCTGCCTTGGCCTGGAGCCACCCACTCACTTGCTCCACCATCCCACTGCAGTCCCACTCTCACTGGGGCCCAGTGGGGCCAGCAGCGCCTCCATTGCTGCCTGCTGCCAGCGCCCTGTCACTGACACTCACCATGCTCTGTGCCACCCCCTGGTGGTCAGCACATGTCATAGCAAGCAGTTGGACTCTGTCAAACTCCCAGTTGAACTCCTGGTTGGACAATTTACATATTAGGCTTTTATTACATAGGATGGCAAAGCCTTGGTAATATGCCACATCCTAGCCTTTAAAGAGCCTGGAAATGTGAGCTCTGATTTGACATCTGGGAGATAAGACCTAGGCTGACCAACTAATCCCCAATTGGCCAGGTTTTTCCTTGTTTTAGCAATTAAAGTCCCACATCTCAGAAAACCCCTCAGTCCTAGGCAAACCAATTCAATTGGCAACTCTATTGAGACTTCATAACTTATGCATTTCCCTAAAGATAGAAAGGCTTTGAAAAAGATGACAGGTAGCCACAATTATGATGCTTGCCTATAATAATCAATATACATTGGTGGGAAGATAAATTTGAGACAATTGCATCTGTAGTCAAATTGATCACTAGACTAACTGACCCATATTGATGATAAATTGCCTCATCTCCCTTTCTATTCTCCTCACTCTTCCCAAACTCAAGTGTCTTGGTTTGTTTCTGTTCACACATAGTTATTTGTATTAACTATGTGTGCAAATCATTTTCCTGGTCAGTTTGCATTTCTAATTACCTGACAATTACTAAACTAGATTTAAAGTAGTGTTTACATTAGAAACATCCTCCCTCCCCGCAACCACCACCATCATAGATACACCGGGCCAGTTTTCAGGGCAGTTACTGAAAACTGTCCAACACTCACTCCATTTGACTCCAGCATGGCTTCCTGTAACATAGACACTAGGACAATGAAAACCTTTCCAGGCTCCTTTGCAGCTAGGTTTTTGCACAAGCCTTGAGAATGGCTACAATCCTGAATGCTGCAGCCGCTATCTCTCTGCACCATCTTGACCACTCCTGCCCATGCTTATTCTGCTCCAGCCACGCCACCTTCTTGTTGTTCCCACAACACTCCAGAGACCATAGGGCTTTAGACCTTTGCACTGTTTCTTCTGCCCAGAACACTCTTCCCAAATATCCATATGGCTTGCTCCCTCAATCCTTCAAGTCTTTCTCTAATGTACCTACATACTGAAGCCATCTCTGGTTGCTTTTGTAAAACTACAACCCATTCACCCATACTCCCAATAAGCTATTTCAGCTTTAATTTTCTCCTTAGCAACTATCACCACCTAACATACTATGTATTTTACTTCAGTTTTTTTGTTCTTTATTACCCCTTTCTCCACCTAAAATGTAATATTCTCTAAGGCAGTATTTTTTTCTGTTCTGTTCACTGCCCTGTCCCTGCACCCAGAACACTGCAAACACGTAATAGTACACAATAAACAATTGTTGAATAGGTGACTAAAGATGTCAAGTTGCCCTAGATTAAGCCCCAAATATAAGCTACCTTAATAAAAGTGCCAATATTTTTAATAGAAGAGCCAAAGTTGATGTGGAAAACTAAATAAGAAAAAAATATCCAGAAAAATTCTTTGAAAAAAACATAGAATAATAAAGGAGGATGAGCTTTATGACATATTAAAGTACATTATAAAATCACAATACCTCCAATAGGGTTTAGCATGGAAATATAAAAAGATCAAGTCAGAGTTGAAAATCCAGAAATAGATCCAAATACATCCACAAATTCCAGTGTCTGATAAAACTGATATCTCAAATCAACAAAAAAAGACAGATTAGTCAATAAATTGGGCACAATATGACATTAAAAATCTGGGGGGAAATAAAAAATCCAAAAAAGTACTATAGCTCACTCATAATACAAAAATAAATATCAGATAAATGAAATATATATTTTTATCGAAACAGAAACAGACTCATAGATACAGAATACAGACTGACAGCTCTTAAAGGCAGGGGCTGGGGGACTGGTGAAAAAGGTGAAGGGATTAAGAAAAAACTCATAGGCACATACACAGTATGATGATGACCAGAGGGAAAGGAGGTTGGGGGGAGGTAGAAGAGGGTAAAGGGGGGATCAATGGTGATGGAAGGAAACTTGTGTGTGGTAAACACACCATAAAATATACAGATGATGATTATAGAATTGTACACCTGAACCTATATTATTTTATTAACCAATGTTACCCAAATAAATTCAATTTAAAAAGACCCCTCCCATCATAGTGTACCCATGCCAGAGTAAATTGCTGCCTCAAACCATTGCCCAGCCTTACCTGTGAGCTGTTAGCACTGAAGAGGGTTGTACAGTATGGGAAAAGAAAATAAAAGACCCCCCACCAATTCATTTTCTCTGGCTTAGAAGTTAAAGCCTTAAAAATTTACTATGAATACTTAACAAACTATAAAATTACTCGCTATCTTAACTCCTTCCCAACAAATTCAAAGACCTTAGAACACAACTCTAAAAAAGTCTTCCCACCTGACACTACCTCTCTGAAGTATTTCAGACATTTTTATTTTGTTCATTTATAAAGATAATGTTCATTTATACTTCCATATGCTTTTATAAATGTAGATGATCACTATTTGTTCTTGCATCTCAAACATTTATTCTGAATTTATTTTCCTTCATCCTAAATAAATCCCTTAGAAGCTCCTATAATTCACCCTTGTCCCTGAAGTATAGTTTTGCTGAGAATACGACACTAGGTTGAGGGTTAGTTTCTGCCAACATTTAAAAGATAATCCCATTATCTGGAAGATTCCTCTGAGGATGGAAAGGCCTTTTCTCAATGCCTGCAGCTTTATCACCACGTGTCTAGGAAGAGATTTTTCTTTACTGACCATTGTTGGTATACATGGTGTTTTTTCCATCTTGAATTCATGATTTTCATCAGTTTGGGGAAATCTCAACCATCATTTCTTCAAATATTTCCTCTCCCTCATTCTGTCTCTTCCTTCCTTACAGAACTCCAATTAGATGTACAATATGCACCGCATAATGACATTTTGGTCAACAACAGACTACATATACAACGGTGGTCCCATAAGATTATAATAGAGCTGAAAAATTCCTGTTGCCTAGAGATATTGTAGCCATCATAATGTCATGTCACAATGCGTTACTCCCATGTTTGTGGTGATGCTGGTGTAGTGTTTACAAAGTCTACAGTAGTTGACAGTAATGTCCTATGCCGTTACATTGACTCACCACTCACTGACTCGCCCAAAGCAACTTCCAGTCCTGCAAGCTCCATTCCTGGTAAGCGTCCTATATAGGTGTACTATTATTTACCTCTTTTATACTGTATTTTGCTGTACCTTTTCTATGTTTAGATTGTTTAGGTGCATAAATACTCATCGTTGTGTTACAATTGCCTACAGCTTTCAGTATTGTAACATGCTGTGCAGACTTTAGCCTAGGAGCAACAGACTGTACTACACAGCCTAGACGTGTAGTAGACTATACCATCAGGTTTGTACAACCACACTCTATGATGTTCCCATAATGATGAACTCGCCTAATGATGTGAATTTTGAGGGAAGACAAACATTCAGTCTAAAACATTGTGTGAAACATAAAATTCAGCATATTAAATCATTGTAAGTCAAACATCTGTGTATCTCCCTGCCAGATCAAGAATTAAGACATTACGAGTACTCCAGAGATCTTCATGTATTCCTACTCAATCCCACCCGTTACAGGAAACACTTCCCTGCCATCTCCTGTGATCCCTTACTTTTGCTTACAGTTTTACTACCTACACGTGCATATATCTAGAGTTTTAATCACAATGATTTTTTTTTCATTTCTAAAAGTTCAATTTGATTTTTTTGAAAAGAATCTGCCTGGATTCTTCATTATTTCCTGTTCCTTGCCATTGTTGTTCTGTCTGTAAACATTTCATAGACACAGAGTCCTTGCCTAGTCTTTATCTGCTTATCCTAATATCTTCTCTCCTGGTAGTCAATGTCTCCCAGTTATTGGTTTTGCTGACTCACTCATATTGGCTTGTTTCCTCATGTATTTAGTCATTTTTTTATGGTGAGCTCATATTTATTGTTCTTTCCTCTATCAAGATGTGGATTGAGTTCTGCTGGACTCCAGGAGTTCCATATCTGGAACTACTTTAATTTAATTTATTCACATCCAGGGCTAGCATCAATCTGAAAATCAGAATCTAAGTTAGAGCAGGTCCGTGGTTGCGGATGAACAAAGGGAGACCTCAGTACAGTCGTCATCGTCATCCTTATTAATAGCATCATGATGGGAGTTTTCACCCCTGCGCAGGGTCCTGGCTCATGCAGGAGCTTCGGGCCAGCAGCCCCATTTCCCAATGTTCACTCCCCACTTAACCCTGCCTATCCTAATAGTGCCATTGGTGCCCAAGGCAACTCTAAAACTCCTTTCTCCCCCTTCCTTCCCCAGTCTGATCACTCTTATTATTATTATCACCATTTTGCCTTTATAATTTTCCTTCCCTTTACTGGGTACTCAGCATTGCTCTAAAAAGTATATTGTGCCCAGCCAGCATGGCTCAGGAGTTGAGCATGGACCTCTAAACCAGGAGGTCACGGTTTGATTCCCGGTCAGGGCACATGACTCTGTTGCAGGCTCAGTCCCCAGTGGGGGGTGTGCAGGAGGCAGCCGATCCATGATTCTCTCTCATCACTGATGCTTCTATCTATCTCTCCCTTTCCCTTCCTCTCTGAAATCAATTAAAAATATGTTTTTTAAAATGAATATTGCAATTTATCCAAAAACTGCATGTGTCATAACAACAGGACTTTTTAGCACATCTAGTACCCCAGAAAGCAAGCTTCTCATGTCAAAACTGACTTTCAACAAGTGCACAGGTAATAAGAGAAATGCAGATTAAGTGCAAATTGAGATACCATCGCTTGTGTATTAACTCAGCAATAATAAAAATAAGTTTGATAACGGACTCTTGGTGAGAATTGGGGGAAATAAGCACTTATTTCCACACGTCGCTGGTGGGAGTTTAGACTGGTACCACTTTTAAGGAGAACAACCTGGCCATTGCTGTCATAGGTATAAATACATACACTGTTTGACCCGGAAATTACCCCCGGGAATTTATTTTACAAGTACAGCACATGCGAAGCTTATTTAATGCAGCATTACCTGTCACAGCCAAATATCTGAAAGAACGTCCATGCCTATTAACAATTTCAGTAAATTATAGTCGATGGGTGAAAAAGGTAAAGGGATTGAGCAGTTCAGATTGGTAGTTACAGACTAGTCACGGGAGTGTAAAGTGCAGCATAGGAAATACAGTTAATAATAATGTAATAACTGTGTGTGGTGTCAGGTGGGTACTGGAAATACTGAGGGGATCACTCAGTAAATTATGTAATGTGTAATCCCTGGGGTGTACACCTGAAACTAATATAACAGTGTATGTCAACTGGAACTGAAAAGTAACAAATGACCTCCAAAAAAGAAAACTGAGAAAAAGAAAATGCAATCAAGATGAAAAAAAAAATAGACTATTATGCATCATTTTCACAAATGACAACATTTTCATATACTCATATGATGCATTAGTCAACACACATCTTCAAGGGCAAGTGGAAGATGTAGAACTGTGGGCATTTTATGCTGTTGTTTTCTGTTGTTGTTAATCCTTACCTGAGAACATTTTTTCCATTGATTTTTTTTTTTTTAGAGAGAGGGGGAGAGAGAAACATGATGTAAAAGAGACTCATCGATTGGTTGCCCCCTGCACATGCCTTGACCAGGGCAGGGATGCTGCAAGCCAGATACATGCCCTTTATTGGAAATCGAACCCGTGACCCCTTGGTTCATGGGCCAATGCTCTAGCCACTGAGCAACCTGCCAGAGCTATTCTGTACTTTAAAATACACACACACACATTTTTTATTTTCCAGAGGAAGGGAGAGGGAGAGAGAGATAGAAACATCAATGAGAGAGAATCATTGATCCGCTGCCTCCTGCACATCCCCTACTGGGGATCAAGCCCACAACCTGGGCATGTGCCCTTGACCGGGATCGAACCTGGGACCCTTCAGTCCACAGGCCGATGCTCTATCCACTGAGCCAAACCAGCTAGGGCTATTTTTAAAAGAATACATTCACATACTTGTTCGGATGGTCCTAACACAGTATTGGCATGGTGCATAGAATATTCTGTCAGTGTCTGCCGCCCTCAGGTTAGGGAACTGGGTGCCTGAAGAAGGAAGGTAAGACAGCACCTTCTCATGGTAATCCCTTTGTAGTTTTTGGCATTTGCAACCGTGTGAACATATCATCTACTTGAAACGGGCTCCTCAGCGTGCGGCTGGCCTTCACGGATGTGCTGCGGAGGGCGTGCCCGAGACAAGCCTGCTTTCTTCCCCGTTTGGCCTCGGGCTGTCCCTACCCCAAGGAGAGGGAGTGGGGAACGTTCTGGAAGCCAGGCTGTCCCAGAAAGCCCGGGCGAGCCAGCGCTGACTCATGTCTGTGCAATGGCCTCCTGACCTCTTCAGGGAACTCGGAACAAGTCCTCAGGCGCTTTGTATTATAGCCTTTCCCCGGAAATGAGGGATGCTGCAGGTGGCCGTGTTTGGACAGGAATTCCAGGCGAACACAGGCAGACCCAGCTCCAGAATCAAAGCCTTGACAAGCAGCAGTGCGCGCTCTTGCTCTCGCTGGGGCCTGTGTGTTATGTTTGGTGCTCCGGACCGACAGCTTGGACTTGAGGCGTGTTACCAGGTCATCCTTCCGGACATCTCCCCGAGGAGTGTCATTTCTTGGTCCAAACACTTGGGAGGGGAAGGAGATAGCAGGTTTCTGGAGTGAGTGCCATTCCACAGCGCGCACAGCTTCGGAATTCCAAATCAGAACTAGAAAATTCAACATTCGAACTGAAGTCCCACCAGAGGAAACAATCCCCATTCCACCACTCGATGGCATAATTGTTTCCAACAAATGGCCAAAATAGAAATGCTACAGGAAAACTTCATCTTTTGTTTTGTTTTTACTTCTTCTCTGGCTCCGGATGAAATGTTTCAGGAATACAGAAAAGTAGAGAATTTTCAAAAGAACATCCACGCGCCTACAAAAGGACTTTGTCACATCTTCCCCCTTTGCCGTGTTTGCTTCAGATAACTGTTCTAAAAAAGAAATAGTTTGGGGTGTGGTTTGAGGCTCCCATGTCCCTCTCCTTCATCCATCTGTTTCCCTCCCTCCGAAGAGGTGCTGTCTGCAGAATGTGGTGTTTATCCTTCCCACGCATGCTTTATGCCAGCGGTTCTCAACCTGTGGGTCGCGACCCTTTCACAGGGGTTGCCTAAGTCCATCGGAAAACACATATATAATTACACATTGTTTTTGTGGTGAATCACTATGCTTTCATGATGTTCAATGTGAAACAATGAAATTGGGGGTCACCACAACATGAGGAGCTGTATGAAAGGGTCGCGGCATGAGGAAGGTTGAGAACCACTGCTTTGTTTTCACAGCATGTGTAGGCATTCACCAACAATCTGCAATCCTGTTTTTCCTGTTTTAAACATTATATACATGATCACCTGGATCCACCATTCATCGGCTTCCTTTTTGCATTCAACTTTTTCTATTGAAGGACATGAGTTATTTCCATGTTTCCCCTTTTACCAAAAATGCTGCAATAGAACTTTTAAAAAATATTTTATTGGTTTTTTACAGAGAGAAAGGGAGAGGGATCGAGAGTTAGAAATTCGATCAGCTGCCTCCTGCACACTCCCTACTGGGGATGTGCCCACAACCAAGGTACATGCCCTTGACCAGAATCGAACCTGGGACCTTTCAGTCCATAGGCCGACGCTCTATCCACTGAGCCAAACCAGTTGGGACTACATTAGAACTTTTGTACTTGGCTCTGTGTGTACGTGTGAGGCACTTTCTCTAAGCCAGGAGACAACTGGTGTTTAGATATGCCTCCCCCTTAACTTTCAAACATGGTCAGACCATTTCACCCAAAGTATTCCAAGGTATGTTTCCTAGCTTTGGGGAGCAGCAGGAGAAAGTGTGTTTTGGATCCAACTACTAATTTGGCAAATAAATCTGCAGCAGACACTGTGGGCACCCCACCCACGTCCCCTTACTCCTAGCACTTGAGTGCATACCGGCCAACTCCCAACTGCCAGTACCTAATTGTTTTTCACCGAGAACATTCTCTGGCTGCCAGAGATAGCATTGCTGTTGGAGCAGCACTAGCAATGGAGATGGCTGGGCAATGGACATCCCCTGGGAGCTGTCTTATCCAATGACTGATGGGAGTTGGTGTACCAATACCTCGGCTCTCTCGTTCTTTAGGCAGAATACCTCTGAGCCGTGTGTTTTATCCAGATTCTTGGCATGCCCAGCAAGATTAAGCCACAGTTACGCACAGTGAGAACCTGCTGGGTATCAAAGCCTGTGTTCAGCAATTCCGTCTTACTTCCCCTCTTCCCACCCGTGTCCTGGGACTACCTACCAAATAAGCTACTTGCACTCAAACCCTTGGCTCAGAGCCTGTTTTGGGGGAAACCCAACTGGACTCCAACTGTCTCACATGCCTACGCTTTCAGATGCTGGTGATGGTCACACACAAGTTTGGGGATCAGTAATTGTAGTTTGCTTATAACCACACCACACCAAAAAAGAAGAAAAGGTTTGCATATTATTCAGAGACTGGATACAATAAACACTTTGCTGTTTGGTTCTTGGGAAAGATTAGACAGCAATCCCTTAAGTAAAGTGTTAATAGCTGCTATACCAGGACGCTTTCTTTTGAAAGCTATACCTTACTTTCCATTCCAAATACCTTCAAGTTTAAAAGGGCAGTGATTTGCATATAAAAATCATCCTATTTGCCTGGATTTGAAGAAAACATCTTTTTAAAGCCTAGGTTTTAGTGTGGCTTTTGGTGGCCTTTCCCTTTTTGCCGTTCTATTTTATTAGTTTACAAACTTGCACAAACAACCAGCAGCTCTATGCCTGAACACTGGGCAGCAGGCACGGCACCTTGGTCTTTGTTTTTGTGGAGTATCAAAATTGATTACTTTTCTAAACCTTTTTAGCAGATTTTTAATAAAAGAGCATTTGTTGCAAAGGATCCTGCCGAGATAATGTATAGCATTTTTTTAGCTACAAATTGTGAGGTGAGATAAAGCATTTAGTCACGTCACATCAAAAGACCAAGACCACTGCTGCACACTGAATGTGTCCCCCAAAATTGATATATTGAAATCCTAATCCCCAAAGTGATGGTATTTGTAGGTGGGGTCTTTAAGAGGTGATTAATTCATGGTGGTGGACTCCTCATAAATAGAATTAGTACCTTTATCCTAGGAAGTGAGCTCTCACCAGACACTGAATCTGCCAGCACCTTGATCTTGGACCTCTGGTCTCCAGAACTGTGGGAAATCACTTCTGTTTAAGCTGGTCAGTCTCTGGTATTACATTATGTCAGCCCGACCAGACTAAGACAAGTAGAGAGCATGAACCACCTTATACTGAGTAGCAGGCAACCAAAATTTTAAGCCTCACTTTTCATATTTGGGCTGCAGGCAGAATGGCCTATTTCACTGCAGTGCTGGATTAGCTGACTTGTGAAGGCCTTTCTTCAAATTCAAGAGTTTCTTTTCATCATTAATGTTCTTTCACTCCATTTATTAAGACACATGCCCCACTGATGGGCATGAGGAAGCTCATACTTAAAAACTCACCATCTAAAGTGGAGTGTAATTTGAGTGTCGGATAGCTGGCTTTGTAGAGCCGGCTTGAAGTCCCAAGTGGGCTGTTTTGTTTGTTTGCTATGTGTGATAGGAAAGTTACTTAACTTCCCTAAAGCCAGCATTCTCATGCGTTAAATGGTAATAATCATAGTATCTATGTCATCGATACCCTATCGAATTCTGTACTTTATTCCATGGCCTCTAGAATGGGGAAGAGACTAGTCTAATTTGTAAATCTTATAACAAAAAGCAAAGAGGCAAAGTTGTGTTTTGAAAGAATTTTTCCTATCATTTCTAATTAACTCACATTAATGTAAAAGACACTGAATATACAAGAGCATAACAAATAAAAAAATGAAACATTCTCTTATCACCTAGAGAAAAGTACCAGTAATCATTATCTTTGCATATGTTGTGACCCAACTTTTACACAAAAATCTTAAGTATACCATAAGCTACTAAGAGTATCATAAAAAGCGCCCCACATCATTAAATATTCTTGACAACGTGTTTATTTGTTTATATGACTAGTTGGCATTACATCTAATGAACGTACATAATTTATTTAACCAATTTAGTCCGTTTCCTGGGCCTTTGGATTCGTCCCTTCCCAATTTTTGATGCATCAACAACATTCTTTGATGCTACATGTTCATATAGGTACATCTCTGCTTCCTTCGCCCGAATTCCTAGACGCGCAATCACTCGTCCAAATGATAAGAACACTTTTAACGCTCCTGATACCTGTGCCAAGTTGTCCTCCCTTAAGTTTGTTTCTGTCTGCACTGATTCATGGTGCGAGGGGGTGTTTGAAGATACACAATATTTTATCATCTGACAAGAGTTCCTGCAGATGCTATGAGCTAAAGGAAGCCTCCAGGCCTCACACACTCGGTCTTATTTTGAGTTTGGCTTAAATTTGCACCTCAACACATTTAGAAATTGCAACGTGTCTTGGTTCTCTGGAAGCGAATGAACAAAATGAGAATACTCAGTCACGAATACCAAGCTGGTCCCTGCCATTGTTTAAAATCTGTGACATCTGCTAGGCTATAGAGGGCACAGGGGACTAATTTGTGTCTTCATTTTAAGGACCTGTCCCCTCCCCCCCCCCGTGTGTTTTATGGCCTGGCTTCAATGAAAGAACCCCTCTGCAATACTCCCCAGTTGTGCTGCTCCCCAGGTTGGTGGTGAGATGTGACCTACGGTGCTGAATTAAACCCCATGAGGTATTCATGAAAAAGAATGTGCTTTCTTGTATTCAACACTTACAAGATGTGCCAGAGATCTCTGCTAGGAGTGAAGAGGCAAGGTCCAAAGGTCTTCACAGAGAAGGTAACTTTTAAATTGCTTGAAAACGAGGACTCCCAATGTTTAACTCAAAACACGCATAGCACAAAGGAAGAAAATACAAAGGGGGGGATTGAAGGTTGAGTGTTCCTGATAGTGATGGCATGCTGATCAACTGCACCAAATCGCTTCTGCTGGAAGCTCTCCTAACTCACATGCTGTGTAAGCCTGCGTGACAGCAAGAGCGCCAACCCCAACCCCAACCCCAAACCCCAGCCTACAGGCCTCTCCTACTCCTCCACGCCTTCTTTAAGAACCTCCTCAAAGTTCTATTTTCCAAAACAAGAAAAAGCCACATTGGTTTCAGCTGCTCACGTTCTATGTTGCACAGTCACTGACAAGATGGCGTGCCTGCAGTTGGCTGGGTGGCAGAAGCCTTTCAGTTTCCTGCAAGATGATGGATGCCTCCCTGGGCTGCTGGGTTTTGTGCTTCCTGCCCAGTGTCCTCATCTCCTGCTGCTCACCTCCCATCGCAGTCTTCCCGAGGAGACTTCCGACACTGACAAAGTCCCCCTTCTGTCCTCTGCGTGCTCCATCTAGAAGATCCCTGTTTCTTTCTCCCCACCCCTTTGCCCTTCTAGTCCGCCAGTCTTTCATGTTATGTCTGCCTGCCTGTGTTGAACCACCTTTTTTTCCTTCTTCTTCTAACTCCCAAAAGTACCTACAGAAAAACCCAGAGAGAAGCGATGAGTTGCTGTATTTCAGGAAGACCTCGGATACAGATTATAACTGTTGCATATGGAGATCTTGTAGGAGCTTCAAAAAAATCACATCCATCTTACCCTACAGAACGCCCTTATTTTTCAGCTGCTGTGCATTTGATGTGAAGATGCTTTTCATTGATTGTGAGGCCACGCTTGCTTGTGGCCATTGGCGGCTCCAGAGAAGTTAAGAATCATAAACCCAAGGCCATTGGCTGTGTTCTCTCCCCAGCCCTACAGAAGCGGCTGCTGGGAGCGACGGACTAATTTCCTGGAGGAAGGGGACTTGTCGGGTTCATGATTGAATGATTTTTTGATCTTCTACAAATTATAAAAATGCCTCTGCTGTGCTCCTTTCTGTATGTCTCTTCTCTCTTCCTCCTAGCGCAGAGACTTGTATTTCCTGCCAAATAAGTTGACTGAAATGAAAGAGTCCATGTATTCACGTGATTATGTCAGGAAAAGCAAGTAACTGCTTCTATATTGTGCTAGAGCAGGGGTGGGCAAACTTTTTGACCCGAGGGCCACAATAGGTTCTTAAACTGGACCTGAGGGCCGGAACAAAAGCATGGATGGAGTGTTTGTGTGAACTAATATAAATTCAAAGTAAACATCATTACAGAAAAGGGTACGGTCTTTTTTTTTTTTTAGTTTTATTCATTTCAAACGGGCTGGATCTGGCCCGCGGGCCATAGTTTGCCCACAGCTGGGCTAGAGCCTGCCAGTCGGAAAGTCACATGATTGGTGCCAGGGCTTACCAACCTGGGCACCGCTAACATTTTGAGCTGGACAATTCTTTGTTGAGGAGGGGGATTGTCCTGTATATTAAAAGGTGTTTTGCAGAATCCTAGGCCACTATCTTCTAGATGCCACTACTAGACAGTGATGGCGAACCTATGACATGCGTGTCAGAGGTGACACGCGAACTCATTTTTTTGGTTGATTTCTCTTTGTTAAATGGCATTTAAATATATAAAATAAATATCAAAAATATAAGTCTTTGTTTTACTATGGCTGCAAATATCTAAAAATGTCTATATGTGGCACGGCACCAGAGTTAAGTCAGGGTTTTTCAAAATGCTGACATGCCGAGCTCGAAAGGTTTGCCATCACTGAAACTCTCCAACAGTGATGACAATAAAAAATGTCTCCAGACTCCAACTATCCCCTGGGGGACAAAATCATCTTAAGTTAGGAACCAATGGTCTGCACTACATGGAACATGAATGCTCCCAACGTGACATAAGCTTGGCTAAAGCTACATTTTCTTTACCTTCTGTGCGCTAATTGGGTGCCAATTACCTTGAATATAAAAATCAATCAGGCTCATGACGCTAGGATATCTATATAGGGTATCTTATGAATATAAGGCTATTTACAAGCATATCAATAACTTGGAATGAAGTGATTATTTGACAATGACTAACCTCACCACTAAGTGGGATGACGGAACAAATTAGAAATAGTACACAGAGGTGCATTGCATTGGGTGTTTGAGCTCACAGGACCGATCTAGTTCCAGAGCATAAAAGGAAAGATTGATCAATGAATTGGGCCAGGATAGGCTATCGAGGTAAGCCATAGTGGTCAGGATGCTGGCACCATGTGAAGACATGCAAGGGCATTAGATTTATGTGTCAGGCTCCCTCAGTCTCCTGTGTAAAAATGGATTGGAGGAGATACGGTACACATGGCAGTGAGGGGGCCATTGTAGAAGTTCAGTAAGGGGCAACAGTGTCCTAGGCTGGAGTAATCTTGGTATATGGCATCTCCTAATGGGAGTAGCTAAATGTATGAGCACGACTTAGCTCTACAGTCATTTGGGAAAAGATGCAGTATTTCATCTCTCTAGGTCAGTGGTTCTCAACCTTCCTGATGCTGTGACCCTTTAATACAGTTCCTCATGTTGTGGCGACCCCCAACCATAAAATTATTTTCGTTGCTACTTCATAACTGTCATGTTGCTACTGTTATGAATCGTCATGGAAATATCTGATATGCAGGATGCATTTTCATTGTTACAAATTGAACATAATTAAAGCATAGTGATTCATCACAAAAACAATATGTAATTATATATGTGTTTTCCGATGGTCTTAGGCGACCCCTGTGAAAGGGTCGTTCGATCCCCAAAGGGGTCGCGACCCACAGGTTGAGAACCGCTGCTCTAGGTATTGCTTAGGAGCTTTATCAGATTAAGGGCCCAGAGTCAATATTCTTTGAGGGCCTTTCCAATCTGCCTCCCTTCCCCCAAAAAAGCTGTGGGTCCAGATATAGGCTGGTGCAGGTGATCCAGGGACCAATCGCTGCTCCCCACACCTCCTGCCTCACAGCAGAATGAGGAGAAAACTAAACATGAACCAACCTCAATAAGCATGGGCAAGGCACTGCAGGGATATGCGATTAGTAGGAACAGGCTAACAGAGCACCTTCCTGCCTGCTTTGGAGCCGCAAGTGGGAGGTCAATGTTTCTGTGCTGACCAAGTTGTGAAAGAATGTTCTGATCCCTAGCTGGTTTGGCTCAGTGAATAGAGCCTCAGCCTGCAGACTGAAGGGTCCTGGGTTCGATTCCAGTCAAGGGCACATGCCTGGATGTGCCCAAATTGCAGGCTCCATCCCCAGGAGGCAGCCAATCAATGATTCTCTCTCATCATTGATGTTTCTATTTCTCTCTCCCTCTCCCTTCCTCTCTGCAATAAATAAAAATATATTATAATTTTTTTAAAAAAGGTTCTGATCCTCTCTAATAGCCAAGTCCAGAGTAGGTGCGCAAACATACTCCCCGACACACTGACAGCTCATATACACCAAAACTTGCCAAATCATCTCCCTGAATGATCGGTAAGACCCTTCAGTTTCTGATGAGACAAGTCCTAAATCAATCTCTGCGGTTAGGAATTGACAGGAATTGATTGGCTTAGGCATGAGTCATCTAAACCAATAACAAAGGCAAGGGATTGGGATTGGCTTAATCCAATCCGAGCCCCACATCGAAACTTGGAGTGGAGTCAATGCTACAAAGTACATAGCTCCTATCCAATGGAGTAAGGTAGAATGGATATTGGGGAGTCCACCATAATGGCCCTTTACAGTGTACATAAATATCTAATAGAGTAAGAGAGAAGACTGTCCTAGGAGACAGCATGATAAAGTGTTATGAGTATTTAGGGCTGACCCAGAAAGCATATTTTGAAAAATTTGAATCCAGTGTTCTTCCCATTGTCCTAGTGTGGCTCACAAGGTTGTCTACCTACAGTGTATCCAAATGGAATTCATCTGTGTACTGTTAGCTCACAATACCCCACACTCCAACATCTACAAACACATGATTTATTTCCCCTCACGGATGACGCAAAAACAACTGTAATGTTAGCACAGAGCCCAAACACTCAGAGGGTGTGGCCATACCTTTCTGGCAGAACCTCACTGGATTACAATTTTGTACTTATTTGCTGATTCATTCATTACCTGTGGATGTTTCATATTTTATAACCAGAGGGTTTTCTTATCTTCAAATGTATCACAATGTTCCATTAAGCAAACATCAACTTTGAGACTTTTATTCTTTTATATTACAACTAGAGGCCTGGTGCATGAAATGCATGCACTCGGTGGGCGGCGGGGAGGAAGGGACCTCAGCCAAGATTGCGAGAGGGTGCAGGCAAAGCCAAGCCAAGGGGCCCCGCCGGTGCACAATCGGGGCCGAGGAGGGACACAGGAGGTTGGCCAGCTGGGGAGGGACCGCAGGAGGGCTCCAGGGTGTGTCTGCCCATCTCGCTCAGTCCCAATCGGCCGGACCCCAGCAGCAAGCTAACCTACCAGTCAGAGCAGCTGCCCCTTGGTGGTCAGTGCACATCATAGCGAGCGGCTGAGCGACCTTAGCATATCATTAGCATATTATGCTTTTGATTGGTTGAACGGACGACTAGATGACCGGATAACCGGACACTTAGCATATTAACTTTTTATTATATAGGATTGTCTGTCTTATCAGAAAAGGATATTTGAAACTTAAAAAAGAACTTTAAACCCCCAATTCTCCTAATTATTTCCCTACTGGAGGCCCAGTGCATGAAATTCGTGCACAGGTAGGGTCCCTAGGCCTGGGATCAGGACCGATCTTCCCTGGCTTCCAGCAGCTGGCCCTGCCCCCACCACCAACACCGGTTGCACTCTGTGTGTGGGGCAACTGGAAGGGTGATTGGGGCCCTGCTCGCTCACACCCACCTTGGCCTGGCGCTGCCTGCATCCGCAACCACCTACCCCCTGTTCTCCATTCCTCATCGGGTGACTGAAGCCTGCTGGCTGGGGGAAAGGACCAAGAGATTGGCTGGCAGGCTGTGATCGGTGCCTGTGGGCTGGGGGAAACTCCTGCATTAAGCTAGAATTCTAGCAAATTCTAGCGCATCATAGCGACCGGTCGTTCTGCCATGTGGTCGATTTGGATATTATGCTTTTATATATACAGATATAAGAGTAAAACATGCATTAATCTGATTTTTAGATAATAAATGCAAGAACTGACAATGATCCCTGCAATGGCCCAACATTGACTTTTCTCATGTAAGTCAGTGCTCCCAACCTTGCTTACTCATCATACTTGCTAGACAACTTTTAAAAATTCAGTTCTCACCTGGCTGGTATTGCTAAGTGGTTGAGCATTGACCTATGAAGCAGGAAATCACAGTTTGATTCCTGGTCAGAGCACATGCCAGGGTTATGGGTTCGATCCCCAGTAGGGAGTGTGCAGGAGGCAGCTGATCAATGATTGTCTCTCATCATTGATGTGTCTATCTCTCTCTCTCCCTCTTCCTTCCTCTCTGAAATCAATAAAAATATATTTTTAAAAATCCAGTTTCCCAGGTCCCATCCTGAAATGCTTACTTGATATATATGAAGTCAGTCAAGGCATTTGCATCCCTTAGATGTCCCTGTGAAGTGGTGTAATTATTCACAAAGATTCTCTGTGGCTTCCTGGTGAGAACCATACTTCATAGACCCACCTCAGACAGCAATGAACTTGGATCCTCTGCAGAGCCATCTCTGCCATAGCACATTGGGCAGGGGTCAGGGTCAATGCACTGGCAGAGGGCAAAGGAAGAAATGGGGCTGCCAGCAAAAACTCAACTTGGTCGGCATGCATCATACCCCACACCAGCTCCCTTGCTCCATCCTCCCTCCCAGCAGTGAGCCTGTTACCTTCCTTATTATGCTCTTACTAGAGGCCCAGTGCATGAAATTCGTGCATGGGTAGGGTCCCTAAGGCCTGGCCGGTGATCAGGGCCGATGGGGGCCTTCCTTCTGGCTGCTGGCTGAGGCCTCCCTTCCTCAGCTCCCAGTTGTTCAATGCCGCCCCCTGGTGGTCAGCACATGTCACAGCAAGCGATCAGTCACCAGGTAGAACTCCCATGGGGACAATTTGTATATTAGGCTTTTATATATATAGATGAGAGCTCCCAAACACACTCAACCTGCAGCCAGTGGCCTTGGCTGCGGATGTTTACAGAAGTCCATGGAATGCTTCTGCTTCTTGACAACTAAACCAAAGGGCAGGCTGGGGCTGCAGTGAGGTGAGGAGCTGCGAGGACCAGGGGAGCCCAAGAGATGATTGCTTCTGGGCTGCAGAGAAGGGTCTCAATGGAATACTTGATTCTAGCAAATTCTAAGAGGGAAAAGAGGGCATGGAGTGACTATAACCCAATCCTAAGTGGACTCAGGTTTCACCACAGAAGACTTCTATTGTAAATCAAACAACTTGCACGCCTTCTCACGGGACTGGTCTTCCCTTTATATGTGATTTCAACCCCTAAAAGGTGAAGGCCAGTGCACCTCTTCTTAGAACACAAACAGGAGTGGCCATTTGTCAGCTCAGTAAACATAAAGCTACCCATGGCCATTCCTCTCATGAGTTCCAGAACCTTCTAAGCCAGGGGTCCTCAAACTACAGCCCGCAGGGCACATGCAAATACAAATATTGTATTTGTTCCCGTTTTGTTTTTTTACTTCAAAATAAGATAGGTGCAGTGTGCATAGGAATTTGTTCATAGTTGGGTTTTTTTTAAAAACTATAGTCCGGCCCTCCAACAGTCTGAGGGACAGTGAACTGGCCCCCTGTTTAAAAAGTTTGAGGACCCCTGTTCTAAGCTATTCAGTCCAAACTATGTCAGCCTATGGCACCAAATTCTGAATCTCATTCACTATACTGAGAATATATATAAGAATTCTGTGAGGATTTTGTGCACCGTTCAGCCTGAAAACAACCCTTGCTTGTTACAATTCCAGCAATTCTCTGCCTCCCTCTCACCCTAACTTGGGTTGACTGAATCAACTCCGACATGCTTGAGATACAATCAAACGTAAATTGGTAAATTGCCTGACTGGGCTCCTTGCTTGCGCTTCACTAAACACAGCAAAGACTGTTCCACCTTTCAAAGGTCAGAGATTGCCTGATCACGAAGCAGCGAGATCATCATAAATTCATTAGCTAACGATTTTATGGAGAAATACATGTTTCTAGTTTCATGTAAGTACAATTTAAATATTAAAGAGATGAAAGGAAGTAAGAAAAGGAAAAGGGGGGGGCAATATTTCACTTGTGCAAAAAAACAACAACTGAGAAATTCCAAAAGAAATGCTCAAAATAGCCAGAAAAGACAGAATTCTTTTTATTCACATTTGCATGTATTATTTCTAAAATAGTATTTGATGCTGCATCTCCTGGCTGTTCTCTCTCAGATCAAAACCTGTGGCTTCAATAAATGTGTGTTTTTATTCTTAAGATTCATTCCAGGGACTTTGTGAATTGATTGGACTTAAATATTAGTGGCAAAGGCAGGGAGCCTCTCTCCTTTTTCTTTCTGGAGCAAGTCACAAGGCAAAGAGCCTCTTATGGCTGTTTCTGGACATTTCGTAATTCCAAGCATGTTGGAGAAATAAAGAAGAAAGGAAAAGCGCAGTGTCGTTAAGCGTCAAGGAATTACCATTAAGTGAAATTTAAAACAATGTAAAAATGCAGGTCAGCAGGATTGGGGTTACTCTTTACCTTTCTTGGACTTCTGTGACATGCTAATTAGATCAATTTTATCAGGGAGGGTGCCCTTCTATCATTAACTAATAAGAGATCTGTTTCTACCCCCAAAGTACATTTGTATATGGATGTACATAGAAATTTCTATCATCAAAGGCTTAACTAGACATGCAGGACCCATAAAGGGAGAAAATATGCGCCATAAATATGAGAGTTTTAAAACTTGAAACAAATTTGAGTTATGGATTTCCCGCTCTGGGGCAGGAACATGAGAGATGGGGTGTGTGAGTGATTTCCCTGCAGGACACGCACAGCATTGTTTTTGCGTCATTGTAACCCAGCCCCGGGGCTGTGAGCCGAGTCCAGACTGAGGCGTTGTGTTTCTGCAAAGCAATTTAATCATAAGAGACATTGTATGCTAAACACATCATCCTTCAAGCTCTCCTGATATAATACATCAGACAAACGACATCAATTAAAAGAATGTAACAAAACGCGCAGGAAAGTAGGAGAGAGAAAATTGCTGGTGGTACTTCAAAGGTACCACATGGACCCTGAATTCCCCCGAGGAGTTCCCGGGCGGTGAGCGAGCGTGCTTTCCAGCTGCAGAGCCCCATGCAGGCGCTGCTGGAGAGGGCCCGGGTTCTAGCTCTTCAAATAAAACTCCAGGTGTTTACCTCGAGGACTGCCTGGAAGAGACAAGTCCCACTGGACGCCTAGAAATGAGACGAAAGGAGCTTAAGCGGGAAGGAAAACGCATCCATCCAGGACTGACTTAGGCCCAGCACAGGGGATGCAAGATGGTGGTGATGCCTCGCTCACCGGGGGGAAGGCCCCTCCGGATGCTGGCCCCGCCCGGGGCCAAGGGAAAACCCCCCCTCACCCCACCCGCCCCTCCCGCACCCACTCAGGTGCAGCCTTCAGAACGAAAGGGGACCTAAGTCACCCTGGATGGTGCCGAAATGTTCCCCACAGAAGGGGCTGTTCTCAGCGTGCTATTCATGTAAAGAGCATCCGGCCACACCATTTATGAGGATGCACCCTGCGAGGGAAAGGAAAACAAAACAAAAAGGGGTGGGGGGCAGGGGATTCACTTTGTTGAACTTTTCTGTTAAGGAAATTGTTTCTATTTGCTTGCTAAGTTGGGGATTTGAGTCTTTAAATACACCGCCCCGCCTGTTTTTTGAGCTAACCCAAAAACAATGCGCTAAAGGGCACACGGATGATGGGGGATGATGGGCCTGATTCAAGATCGGGGATGACAAGGTTCTGGACATCGGAACTGAACTGTGAGAAGCAACTCACATCCCCCATCACCCGGGTGCTCCTGGAGTTCTCTGCATGCTCCAGCACCCAGCACAGGGTCAGCTCTGGGAAATGCCCAGGGGCTCTATGCTAAGTGAACTAATTAATGAATTATCAGGGGCCAACCCAGAAGTAGCTGCTGTGGCAGACATCCTCTAGGCCAGGGGTGGGCAAACTTTTTGACTCGAGGGCCACAATGGGTTCTTAAACTGGACCGGAGGGCCGGAACAAAAGCATGGATGGAGTGTTTGTGTGAACTAATATAAATTCAAAGTAAACGTCATTACATAAAAGGGTACGGTCTTCTTTTTCAATAGTTTTATTCATTTCAAACGGGCCGGATCCGGCCCATGGGCCGTAGTTTGCCCACGGCTGCTCTAGGCTGTCCCCCAAGACCCCCCTCTCCTAGGGGTCACGCTCTGTGTAACCCCTCTAGTTGAGTGCTCAGGACCTGTGACTTGTACCTAACAGAAGGTGAGATTTCACATGGCAAAGGAGCCAGGATGTACGTGAGCACGTGCACAGAATTACGTCATTGGGGGGCCCATCTTGCTGGCTTTGACGAAGCAAGCTGCCATGTTGAGAGCTGCTGGTGGAGAGGGTCAGTGGGCTGGGTGCCCAGCTGCCAGGGAGAAGCTGGGGCCTCGGGCTGGCGGCCTGCCAGGACCCCAATGTCCTCACAGCCTGAGTGAGCTGGGAAGGGGGCCCCGAGCCTCAGAAAAGACAGCCGCCCTGGCCAGCACCCTGACTGCAGCCGTGCAGAGCTCCCGGCTCAGCTGCGCCATGAAACAGTCAATGGGCCTTGCTGTGGGCGCGGAGTTTGTGGTGATAGCGTGGCCCGGTGAGCGATAACGCATGCAATTGAGCGATGAAGTTTATTTTTTTAAAAAATATATTTTATTGATTTTTTACAGAGAGGAAGGGAGAGAGATAGAGAGTTAGAAACATCGATGAGAGAGAAACATCGATCAGCTGCCTCTTGCACACCTCCTACTGGTGATGTGCCCGCAACCCAGGTACATGCCCTTGACCGGAATCGAACCCGGGACCTCTCAGTCCGCAGGCCGACGCTCTATCCACTGAGCCAAACCGGTTTTGGCGAGCGATGAAGTTTAGCAATGCCTATTAACATGCACCAGAAACACCCATGGGGTGGCTGTGCCGTCCTGGGCCCAGGACAGAGTACACGCTCAGTCCTGTCTTTCCCTGAGAAGCTTGGGAAAGACCAACCTGGTTGTCCTTTGTCATGTGCACTGGCTGGTCTTTTAATACAAAAGAGGGGCTAACTCTCCCATCGTTCCTCCTGTCTCCATCACCACTCCTCATCGCCGAGTGCCAGCGGCCCACGCCAAAATGCGCCCCCACTCATGTCAGCCCCTTCACACGGACTGGGCCAATTTGTAGGCGGTAAGTTTTATAGACACCATTTTACAGTTTCTTATGGACCTTAAAATACAAGAGAAGTAGGAGAAAGAACATTCTGGCAGCTGAAACTGTTAGAATCATAGAGTGCTAGAAGTGGAAGGGGTCCCAGAGATTATGGGTCTAAAGCTCCCATCTCACAAATAGGAAACTGGATTGAGTGAAGAGCAGAGAGATTCGGGGTCACACAGGTAGATAACGGGTGGGCCACCAGCTCTCCATGTCACCGCTCCTTCCTGCCGTCACCTCCCTGCCCCTCCAATTCCGGGTAAAGACCTCTTCAGTCGCTCTCATTCTATGACCCAAGAATTTTCCCACGTATTGTGCCTGCCTCTGAAAGAAATCCTTCCCTCTTTTTAAAATTTTTTGTGCCCCCTGTGCTCATTTTTATTTTTTAATTTATTAAAATGGAGCTCATATACAAAATTATATGTTGTTTTAGGTGAACAACACAGTGATTTGGCATTTCTATTCCTTCCAGTGTGATCACCACAGTAAGTCTAGTAACCATCTCTCACCACACAAAGTTATGATAACGCTGACTGCTTCTTCTATGCTATACATTCCATCCCCATGACTTGTCTCTCTTTATAATTGAAGGTTTGTACTTCTTAGTCCCCTTTACCTTTTACACCCACCCCTCACCCCCATCCCCTCTGGCAATCATCAATTTGTTCTCTGTATCTATGAATCTGACTCTGTTTTATTTGTTTTGTTAGATTCCACATATAAGTGAAATCATAGGGTATGTCTTTCTCTGACTTATTTCACTTAGCATAATACCCTCTCGGTCCATCCATGTTATCGCAAATGGCAATATTTCATCCTTTTTATGGCTGAATAATATTCCGTCATCTATATATTACATTTTCTTTATTCCTTCATTTATCAATGACACCTAGGTTGCTTCCATTCTTGCCCATTATAAATATGTTTCAACGAACATAGGGCTGCATATATCTTTTTGAATTAGTGTTTTTGTTTTATTTAAATAAATACCCAAAAGTGGAATTGCTGGGTTGTATGGTAGTTCTATTTTTAATTTTTTGAGGTTACTCCATACTGTCACTTGTTGGTTGCTGATTTTTTGATAACAGCCATTCTGACAGGTGTGAGGTGATCTCCCTGTGATCTTGATTTGCATTTCCCTGGTGATTAGTAATGTTGGGTGAGAAGAATCAATATTGTTAAAATGCCCATACTACCCAAAGCATTCTACAGATTCAGTGCAATCCCTATCAAAATACCCATTACAATTTTCATAGAACTAGAGCAAATAATCCTAAAATGTATATGGAACTACAAAAAGACCCCAAATAGCCAAGCAATCTTGAGAAAGAAGAACAAAACTAGAAGTGTCACACTCCCTGATATCAAACTAAAACACAAAGCTATAGTAATCAAAACAGCATGGCACTGGCACAAAAACAGACACGTAGACCAATGGAACAGAATAAAAAGCCCCAAAATTAACCCACATGTGTATGGTCAATTAATATAAGGCAAAGGAGGCAGGAAGATACAATAGGGAAAAGATATTCTCTTCAATAAATGGTGTTAGGAAAACTGGACACTTGCATACAAAAAAAATTAAGCTGGATCATTTTCTTACACTATTCACAAGAAACGCAAAATGCATTAAAGACTTAAATGTAAGACCCGAAACTGTAAAATTCCCAGAAGAAAACATAGGTAGCAAACTCTTAGACATCACTCTTAGCAATGTTTTTCTGGATATGTCTCCTCAGGCACGGACAAAAAAAGCAAAGACAAACAAATGAGACTATATCAAACTAAGACGCTTTTGCACATTGAAGGACAACATCAACAAAACAAAAAGGCAACCCAATAAATGGGGAAAGATATTTGCAAATGATACATCTGACAAGGGGTTAATATCCAAAATATATAAATAACTCATGCAACTCAACATCAAAAAGCAACAACAAACAATCCCATTTAAAAATGGGCAGAGGACCTGAAACAGACATTTCTCCAAAGAAGGCATACAGATGGCCAACAGACATATGAAAAGATGCTCAACATTTTTAATCTTTGATATATTCAGCTTTCCAAACGCGGCTGAAATCCTGGAGTCGATTCAGATGAGACGAAGGCCATGGCTGCTGCCTTTATCAGAAGAATTCGCTCAGTTAAGGGTCCCATTTCAAAATACACTTCGAATGACAGGAGTTTAAAATGGGACTAATGCTGAAACGTTCCATCGTTTGTTGAGCTGTTTTGGGCTCGACCTTTGGACTTACATGTCATTCGTTTGTGCTCAAAGCTAGCATTTGGGCAGGTTTTTAAAAATAAAAAATAGAAAAGCGTTCTTTAAGATTGGACAGCATTTCAAATTTCCGTAATGGGGGTCATTACACACTTTTAAGACTTGAATAGCCCCACTGCCTCCTGGTTGGCTGTTTTAAAACACAAAGCGTTGGCAGAGTCCAGGCGAATTGCTCACATTTGGGGTTTTTATGTGTAATTTTTAGACATATGAAAGACAAAATAAGGTGCAAAACCCCTTTCGTAAAAGACCCCATCTGCTGCAAGGAAAATATTGTTATCATGTGTGAAAATTCAACTACATGGTTAAGGGGGGAAATCAGGGCATAATCTAAAAGTAAAAAAAAGATCACGTTTCCTTAAATTCCATCTCTTACTCTGTCTCCTCAAGTTCATTCCGGTATAAGATACACACAGCAGACCTTCAGCTCTGTGCAACCGTGGCACCAAAGCCAGCATTTGTTTCTAATCACGGGAGACTTGATTTTCATTCATTTCAAGCCCAGGGTAACCGCGAACTTATGTGGGAGTTCAGGGGGAGGCAGGACGCCCTCGGCCCGCCCCCCGGTGAACGTGATTGGTCTGAGCTCCGGGTGAATGGCTTTCACGCTGACTCCTGCTGCCAGGGAGCTCGGGAGGGCGCTGAAGGCTGCTATGGGGCGCCTGGGCTGTGACATCTTGGAGGCCTCTGCTCCCTTGATGTTTCCAGGCTACAAGGTCTCCGCCCCACGGCTGGGTCTCCTCCCGGGATCCTCTCTGGGAGGAGGTGGAACATGACTTATGGCCAGCAGGATTTGAAAAGACAAACACTGACTTACAAATCACCAACTTAAGAGATTTGTCAGGGTTTGCAAACGCAGCCTGAATTTCAGGTCATCTTCGAAATATTATTCATGGTGAAGAGCTGCTTTCCATCAGAATAAAATGCTCAGAGTCTAGAGAGATGTTCTGGACACACTTTTATCTTCAGATACAGCAAAAATGAGGCATGAAATGATACCACCATTGACCTAATTGTTCAGCACAGGTTCATCCCCAGCCTCCCTTGCCCCGTGAGTCCGAAGTTGTCTGGATTCACCAACTTTTCTTTCTCACTGTGTTTATGGAGAACAGAGCAAACACAGAAGAATATGTATACTATCTGTTTTTAAAAACCATTACAAAATATACTCCTGTGCTTGCATTACTGAATTAATTCAAGAAAATGAACATTATTGTTATTTGGTTCCCCTCACGCCCCACCCCACCCCACTGCCTTTCTAGAGGGCTCTCAACCGCAGCACTACTGCTGCTGGGACTGGACAATTGTTGGCTGTGGGAGGCTGCCCTGTGCGTGGCAGAATGTTCGTCAGTATCCCTGGCTTCCACCCACCAGAACGCCGATAGCACCTCCCAGACAAGAAAACTGAAAATGTATCCAGATGCTGCCAACTGTTCCTTGGAAGCCAAAAATCACCCCTGGTTGAGAACCTTCTAGAGGTAAATCTTACCCTGAATTTTGTGTTTATCACCTTTTCTTATCATTTTATCACTTACTAGAGGCCTGGTGCATGAATTCATGCACAGGTGGGGTCTGGCTGGCTGGGGGGAGGGCAGGGCCAATCAGGGCCCTCTCTCCCAGTCCCAATCGGGACCAGGCTGATCGGGACCTGCCAGCTTGCGGGAGAAACAAGGGGAGGGAGTGCACGTCATAGCGACTGGTCATTCCAGTCGTTTCGGTCGCTTGGCTTTTATATATATAGATACTTGTAATGTTATTTAGGTTTGCTAAATATTTTTTAAATTTCACTAAATATTTAAGAATTTAAAAATTCTTATAAATCTAATTGTTAAAAATATATACAAAACTTACAATTCAGGCAAAATGATGCATTGAATCTATTCATCAATTGGTAGACAACTGATAACTTTGTAATAGTGAGTTTTGTGGCGTTTACAGTATGTCCTAAAACTCCTTGACATTCCCTTCAAAAGATAGAAGCTGTTGCTCCTCCCACCGAATATGGGATTGACATGGTGGCTTGTTTCCAGTAAATAGAAAAAAGCAGAAGGGGCAGAAATGACAGCGCGACTTCACAGACTCTCTCTTGGACCTCTCACTGGTGGTTAGACAGCCTTCAGGCTTTGTTCTTCATAAAACACTAGAGGTTCAGTGCATGAAAAGGGGAGGGGGTCCCTCAGCCTGGCCTGCCCTGTCTCACAGTCCGGGAGCCCTCAGGGGTGGGAGACAACCTGGTGATCAGGGGAAGACGACACCCCATCACACCTCTGCTGCTGCCACTGCCAGCAGCGCAAGCCTCAGCTGGCCCTGGTTACCTGAGCCTCAGGTGGCCCTGGGCCGCTGGGCAGCCACCATCCAAGGCTTGCCTGCACCTCGGGCTGGCCCTGGGCTGCTGGGGGCTGAGGGGACTGGGGGACTCTGGAGGCAGGCGCACTGGCGGGGCTGAGGGGACTGAGCACCACCATGTTGTGGCTGTGGGCGCTGCCATCTTTGAGGGCGTGGCAGTCAATTAGCATATTCCCTCTTTATTGGCTGTGGGCGCTGCCATCTTTGAGGGTGGGGCAGTCAATTAGCATATTCCCTCCTTATTGGCTGTGGGCGCCGCCATCTTTGCAGCCTGCTGCTCAGTCATTTGGTTGGCCTTCACTAACCCCGCTGCTGGCCTGGTTGCCCCAGGGCGTCCATTCGGTTGTTTCAGTTGCAATGGTCACTTCGGCTTTTATATATATAGATTAGGGAAGTTTTGCTCTATTTCTTGTTTACCAAGATTTTTATAATAAATATTGAATTTTGTTAAAAAGCCTTTTATCCATCTATTGACATGATTATGTGATATTTCTTTTCAGCCTCTTGATTAATAAAATTAGTTGATTTTTCTCTTATTAAAAATATTACATTTCCAAAGTAACATTTATTTCTAAACAAATTGTCTCAATTTTGGAAGCAGAAATGAGGGTTCAAGCCTTAATTCTCCCCCAAAGTGCTTAATTTGTCTAATACGATTGCAACCTTAGCAAACAGAGAAATATAACTGATTTTTTGTTTTCTATGTACTCATAAAACAATTGTATTTATTATTGGTGATCCTGAGCTACTTTAAAAGGGAATCTGCTCCAAGTATAAGACATTCTGGAAAAGGCAAAACTATGGAGCAAGCAAAAAGATCAGTGATTTCACCCATCTGGTGTGGCTCAGTGGTTGAGCATCAACCTATAAACCAGGAGGTCACAGTTCCATTCCCAGTCAGGGCACTGGGTTGTGGGCTCGATCCCCAGTGGGGGCCATGCAGGAGGCAGCCGATCCATGATTCTCTCTCATCATTGATGTTTCTATCTCCCTCTCCCTTCCTCTCTGAAATCAATAAAAAACATGTTTTTTTAAAAAGATCAGTGGTTTCCAGGGGAGAGAGGGATGAATAGATGGAGCACAAAGCATTTTTATGGCAGTGAAACTAATCTGTATGTTATTGTAAAGGTGACTACATGTCATTATATGTTTGTCAAAACCATAGAATGTGCAATACCAAGAGTGACCCCTAATGTAAACTATGGACTTTGGGTGATAATGATGTGTCAATATAGATTCATCACTTGTAACCACTCTGTGGGAGGTGTGGACATCAGGGGCGGCTGTGCACGTTGTGGGGGGAAGGCAGTATATGGGAAATCTCTATACTTACCACTCAATGTTGCTGCAAATCTAAAACTGCTCTGAAAATAATCTATTTGTAAAGCGGTGATTTGGTGTGTGTTTTTCTTTCATGTTGGAACTGCATAGTGGGGTGATTAATAGGCTCTGGGTTGATTCCTAGAATTGATACACACTGAAACATGTTTGAAACATGCTTTTATAGTTTTTCATTTTGCAAAGGATGGAATCAGGGACAGGGGAAGTGGGGGGAAAGAGAGAGATATAAACAGTTTTGAATACTACATTCTCATGACTTGAGACTTTAACACTACGATTGTTGGAAAATATTTATGTTTGCAAAAGCCTGCTGTGGGTGAGGATTGTTTTGATTTGTATTGCTTTGTTTTTCTAGAAAACAGAAGCAATTCTAAATAACAACCCACTCAATGTCACAGATGAATCCATGTTACCAGATTTTGTGATACTCTGTACTTGAAATTATATCTTGAGATTACAATTATAATTAGGTCTTTCTGATGTAAATATTTGCTATTCACTTTTTCTCTATTCTGTTTCCTGCTCTTAGTGAAAGTGCGATACCTGAACCCACAATTTCCTGGCTTCTACTTGTTCATTTGTGGTGGGGGTAATACATGCAAGGTTTGGCCCTTCCAGAATGAACTAGAAGACCTCCTCAGAGAGCTAAGAAGCTATGCTGCCATCTGAACAGTTTCACTCATGTCTCAAGTCAAAAGGGTAGTAGGAGGACTCTTGCTAAAGGCGGGCCAAAGACTTAGGCATTAAAAGGAGGGGGATGAGGAACTTGATTAGCTATCGAAGGTGATTGGATATCAAGCCTGGCAAGGACAGGATGGACACAAGGCCAAGGCGAGGCCTACACCAGAAGAGGTCTCAGAGGAACCTAGATAAACTTTGGTCAAAGAGGGAACCCTTTTCCAGACCGGTTTGGCTCAGTGGATAGAGCGTCGGCCTGCGGACTGAGAGGTCCTGGGTTCGATTCCGGTCAGGGGCATGTACCTGGATTGCGGACACGTCCCCAGTGGGGGGGGTGCGGGAGGCAGCTGTCGATGTTTCTCTCCCATCGATGTTTCTAACTCTCTATCCCTTTCCCTTCCTCTCTTTAAAAAATCAATAAAATATATATATAAAAAGAGGGAACCTTTGTCACCCTCTACATATCAGTCAAGATTTCTATCCCCCTGTTCTGGCGACCTCAAGGGCAAATATTGACCTTTCCTAAGACCTCTGCTTGAAAATGACTGCTGGGTCTGGTATGGTTCCCATGCATATTTTTGAACCAACCACCATGTCTAGAGTAATGTATCGGGATTGATCAGCCTGGTTTATGATTTCTCTCCTGTGAATGACAAAGAGCCCACACTGGGACCATAGAGAAGAGAGAAGACGATTCTCAAAAGAACCAGAGAAAAGGATGGACAACCATGCCAGGCACTCAAAATTTGTGATTGCCACAGTCCTTTGCACTCATAGTACACATTTTCTAACAAGACTTTGAATTCATAATAACAAAATAAACAGTGATAATAGAACGCATGTTAGATGTGGTTCACCCATCCAGAACACTTGACGGGATATGCTTTGAATTACATTTATTTCCCTTACCTCCCAGAATGCCCCAATGAAAACCAAGCCTCTCTGCTTGCTTCCCAAAGCCAGGCAACTCTTTCAGCCACTTATCTATCAACTCTAATCATGAAAGCCCCGCCCATCCTCCAGGGCCTCAATCAATGCCCTCCCCACCATTTGCTTTTCTAACTGGAATGGTGCATGTCTCATCCTCACAACCCAGCAACCCCTTTAGATTGTGAATTCTTCGGGAACTGTGTCTCCTACAATGTGGCACACACCT
This sequence comes from Myotis davidii, assembly GCF_000327345.1. Classification (NCBI taxonomy): domain Eukaryota; kingdom Metazoa; phylum Chordata; class Mammalia; order Chiroptera; family Vespertilionidae; genus Myotis; species Myotis davidii. The sequence goes on from NW_006290682.1 coordinate 2,609,246, forward strand.
TAGACTGAATTCAAATAAAATTTGCTTAATGAAGTAATATATTGATTCTCATTTCTTAGGAACGCATTCTGAGTGTATAAACTCTTAATTCTTGCCTTTTCCCAAAGCTTTACCTTAAACTGAATGATTATTTGTGTAGGGGCTCACTTATATGGCCATCTGCAAACTTACTAAGAAGATAGTTCCAAGCACTCTCCGTTAATCCTTTGGAACTCTGTCTTTCACAGAGCAAGCATTCAATTGGGAATCAGAAGACCTGGCTTCCAGAACCAGCACTGTCACCAATGAAATACTGGACCTGGTCAAAGTATTGACTCAGCCCTAGCCGGTTTGGCTCAGTGGATAGAGCGTCAGCCTGTGGACTAAAGGGTCCCAGGTTCGATTCCGGTCAAGGGCATGTACCTTGGTTGTGGGCACATCCCCAGTGGAGGGTGTGCAGGAGGCAGCTGATCGATGTTTCTCTCTCATCAATGTTTCTAACTCTCTATCCCTCTCCCTTCCGCTCTGTAAAAAATCAATAAAATATATTTTTAAAAAAATTATTGACTCAATCTTCTTATCTGTAACTTGGGGGATACCTCTAAGGTTCTTTATGGCTTGAAACAATTTGCTGGTTTCTTGTTCCCTATGTACTTGTCATTTGTCATCTTAAGGATTCTCTTTACACCAATTACTTTTAATGCTGTAGCTCCCACAAACTGCCTAATTCTTTTCTGACATAACAATAAATATTTATATTCGCATTGCACTAAATACTTTATCAAGAGCCTTCACAACAATTACATTTGATTTTCATAAGAATGCTTCCTGGTGTATATATTATTCCCCCCATTTTAATGATGAGAACACTGAGTTTCAGAGAGGTCCCATGACTAATAAGTAGAATGTCAAGTGTTGGATCCACATCTTTCAACTCCAAGGCCTGTGCTCATTTCACTACTGTACAGTGTCAGAAAAAAACCCTAGGAGGACATACTTTTTTATGTTTTTGTACAAGATGAACAAGAATATAAATTAGTATTTGAGTATTCATTATAAGACGTCAGAGATGGGCAAGTAGGGCTCAGGTCACATGGCCTCGGTTCTCGTGAACTGGACTAAGAGCTGGTGTCTGGAAGCGGAGAGGAGATGATGCACGGAGACACTCTGAGCCCACATTTGGTTATATTTTAAATAAAATTAGAGATAATGTGCAGATATGCAGAGGGTCAAACCAAAGTGCACTTGAAGGAACCCCCAGGCAGGAGGACGCCGATGCACAAACAGACAAGCCTGCTTATGATAACCTTGGAATGCAGATCCCAAACCTAAGAGCATTCCCCTTTGAAGGGGCGCCCCTGCGTCACCTCTCCTCCTTCCATCTCCAGCCTTCTCCCCGCCTCCCCAGGCAGCCTATCTAAACAGAAGTCTGACCATATTTTTTCAGAATGGCTTTCCACGGGCACGCCCCTAGGGATTATCAATTAATTTTCCTGGGGCTTGGACAGCCCCTCAGCCTACAGGACTCTCCCCCTTTTCCCTGCCTATTTTTAAGGCTATTTTATCCTTATCATTATTATCGATGATCCCTGAAATTTGAGTTTAATAAGACCTAAGACCACAAACCCACCCCTGACGCTAACCAGCAGAGCCCCCGACACCACTATTGACTGTCACTCAGCTGATGTGCCCGTTAGCTATTTCTTTCAAATCAATATGTTTAATATGGGCCAGCGGCATGATGTTCACACACAGAGAGAGAGCTGTTCTCAGTAGATTGAAAAGGAAAAGGCAATGAGGGGAGGTTACCACCATCCGTGAGGAAATAGATTTAATGGCAAATTTACACAACAGTAATGGCCATTAAGCAAGCCATTTCAGCTACAAGAACTGAGCCAACTTGAAAATGAATGAAATGAGAATAAGGAGGGGAGTAATGAAGATGAACTATGTTTCAAGTATCTAATGTTCATATGCTTCGTATTTTCAAAATTCAACTAGTTAAGTCATTCCAATCGATCTTGCGCAGGCCTCTTTAAAAAGTGATGGAATTCAAATTTCCCAACATCTACAAATGTGTCAGCCAAATGAAAACACACAGGAGTGTGTGTGTGTGTGTGTGTGTGTGTGTGTGTGTGTGTTGGGAATGGGGGTTTCTCACATTCTCCCCTTGGAAAGAACAGTAGGTACCTCTCGCAAGATTGCAACTAACTAGCTTTTATGGCCTGTGCAAGTTACTAGTTCTTCCTGATCCTCAGTTGCCCCACAAGGAAAATCAATGTAGTTATACTGGTTTCAGAAAGTTCTGGTAATACATGAGATCTGTGTGGAAAACGCCCAGTCCAGTTCCAAGCAGAATGGATGACCAATTATAGAAAGCTGTTGTATTTTTATTGGTGTTATTAAGAAATCTGCATGTCAATATCTAGATATATGTCAATATCTAAAATCAAGTCTAATTCTGTATGGCAATATTTGAACATCTGTATGGCAATATGTAGATATCTATAGGTCAATATCTATAGAAAACCAAAGACCCTGCCACCATTCTTCCTTCCAGGCATGTGAACTGAGAAGGATTTCTTAGCTAAAACTGCAGGTCAAGAAATTAGGAAAGCATCTATAGTAATAAAAGCATAATATGCTAATTAGACCAGACAGTCGAACAACCTTATGGACATCCTTCCAGATGACCTTCCAGATGTAGCCGCGGCCACCACAGTGGGTGGGTGCCAAGGCAGAGGCAGTTAGGGGCAATCAGGCAGGCAAGTGGTTAGGGGCCAGTGGTCCAAGATTGCAAGAGGGATTGGGCCTAAACTGGCAGCCGGACATCCCCCAAGGGGTCCCAGATTGTGAGAGGGTGCAGGCCGGGCTGAGGGACTCCCCACCCCCGCCTCCCATCATGCAAGAATTTCATGCACCGGGCCTCTAGTAGTATATAACAACTTTGTTTTCTGGACTACATATTATTTGCCTTTCAGCTGGAGAACCAAGGCCCAAATGATATTAAAACAGCTACAATAAGTGCTAAATAAGGTAATATAATTTTGCATCAAATATATGGAATATATGTATATATATAATTTTAGTTGTTAAATATGTTCACATACCTTACATTTTAACATGCTACTCTTAAGTAAAGACTACATGTGGTAGGCTGAATAATGACCCCAAAGATGTCCACATTATAATTCCTTGGACCTCTGACTATCTTACCTGACCTGGCAAAAGGACTTTGCCAATGTGATGAAGTTAAGAATCTTGACATGGCGATATTATCCCAGATTACTCAAGTGGGCCCAATAAATAAACCCTTTATAATCACAAGGGTCCTGGGGGGGGTGGGGGGAGGGAAGGAGATCGAGGGGGAGAGAGAAGGAGGAAAGAAGAGAGGGAGGGAGAATCTATATAAGAATGGAAGTAGAGTTCAGAGAGGGGAGAAGATGCTACACTGCTGGTTTAGAAGGTGGAGGAAGGGGCCATGAGCCAAGGAAAGTGAGCAGCTTCTAGAAGCTGAAAGAAGTAAAGAAACAGATTCTTCCATACAGCCTTCAGAAGGAATGTAGCCCTGTGGACATGTTTTAGATTTCTGACCTCCAAAACTGCAATATAAGAAATCTGTATTGTACTGAGCCTCTAAGTTTTGGTGTTGTAGCAGCCATAGGAAACTCATACACTGCAGAAATATGATATGACGCAGCAACTCTCACTGAGAGCCCTAGAAATAGAAATTGCCATGCCTTGCACTTCTTTTTGGACAAGGGTAGGAAATTTATTACCCATTTGTACCTTGACAATTTGGAAGCTGTGATGATGTACTGGAGACATGTCTAGCAAACACCACCAATGCACTATTCCATTGTTATATTTAGCATATTGTATGCGGATAAAGATATCCTGAAGCAAGTTTTCCATGTAAATATGACCTGGAGTTTTAGGTACCTGCTATCATCTGCCAAATCTTTTCTTTGTAACCATTTGATAGAGCAGATTACATCACAATTTTTAAGAAACACGGGGATAATTGGGGTCAGTAGTGATCGATTGCTCCTGGTCCTCAAGGCAATATTGACAACAACAAAAGGACTATTTTCTTTCTCGTGATAGTAGGTTTTTTTGAACCTCCAGTATTTATAGCCATCAGTTCCCTATTACTCCCAAAGTCACTCAGTGTGTTTTCCTCTGTGGAGCTATTTTTCAAGAACTTCCATCCACTTCCCTTTCCCATTTTCTCTTCATATTAGGTGTTATTTGACAAAAGAATAATCGTCTAGCAAATTAGGGGTCTAGACAAGTGAAGAAAAAGGCTGTGGTACATATATACAATGGAATATTATTCAGCATTAAAAAAGAATGAAATCCTACCATTTGTGACAGCATGGATGGACCTAGAGGGTATTATGTTAAGTGAAATAAGTCGGTCAGAGAAAGACAAATGCCATATGATTTCACTTATATGTGGATATGTGGGATATACAGAACAAAATAAGCAAATAAAATTGAAACAGACCTATAGATACAGAGAACAGACTGCCAGTTGCCAGAGGGGAGAGGGGATGGGGGCTGGGTGAGAAAGGGGAAGGGATTGAGAAGTACAGATTGGTAGTTACAAAATAGTAATGGCTGTAAAGTACAGCAGAGGGAATAGAGACAATAATATTGTAATAACTCTGTGTGGTGCCAGGTGGGCACTGGAAATATCGGGGGAACACTCTGTAAAGTATATGATTGTCTAACCACTAAGCTGTACACCTGAAACGAATCCAAAATCATATTCAATGTAAACTGTATTGAATACATATATCGCATGAATAGCCGTGTAGTCAAAATAACAATGATAATAAATAAAGTGGTTGGTTAGACAAAAGAGTTGGGAATCTAGATGAAATCCCGCCTGGTGCAGGATGGCTAACACCTTGCTGAACTCTTTGGGGTAAATGTGATCCTAAAAGAAACTTTCCCAGGCTTTCTGAAACATTTTCTGGCACTGAAAGAAAACTTATGGATTCCAGGCGTGTGGCACCTTTGATCTGGGCGTGTGCCAGAACGTGCATTCTCTCTGCATTCTCCATTTCCCAACCTGCTGCCCCCTGGTCTGTTGCCTCAAATCCTCAATCAACAAAAAGTGTCCTTGGCTCTGTTGATTCACTCTCCTGTCAGCTCCCTCCCTCCGTGCTTTTTTTTTCTCCTTTCTCTTTTCTTCTTTCATGTTCTCCCTTTTCTGTCTGTCTCCCTTTCTCTCTCCCTCCCTGCTTTGACCCAGGCCATTGAAGCCAGGCTCTCCTCACCCTCAGATGCAGAGGGCTTGTTATACGGCTTCACTGGAGCAAGTCCATTTTCCAAGGGCACAGAGCTGACCGTGAGTGTTGGGAGCTTTGGAAGGCCCTGGAGAATTTTTAACAGACTCTCTTAGAATTAGCCATTTCCATGTTAATGTCAGACTGCAGTAGGGAGACCCGCAGATGGTAATTCAGAGGGATTTATACCCCCATTAACTCCATAGATTAGACTCGAGGGAAGGAAATACCCTTGTGCACAAGAGAAAATAAATTACTAAATAACATGGCATCAGATGGCGAGGCTAGTCCTTTTGTAATCTTATCTTTATCAGGTCACGTCCTACAAACATGCGCGAAAACCAGAAATTGCCTCTGGGGCAGGAGAGTGTGTGATTACTGACGTGGGTCTGCCTTCTCAGGGCCTGAGTCGAATTCTTCTCTTGCCACTGACAAGCCTTGCGACTTTGAACAAATTAATTAACTCTCTGAGCCTTAGTGCCCTCGTCTAAAAGTGTCTGCATTGTGTTACATCGCCTCATAATGTTGTTCTGAGAATTCAATGAGAAGGGGCATGAAAATGCTTAACACGGGGTCTGCCCCATAATAAGGCCCAATAATTCATTATTAGCTATTGTTAGCCTATCATTGGGAGCTGCTATAACAAAGTACCACTGCCTGGGCGGCTTATAAGCGAGAGAAATGCTTTTCTCTCACTGTTCTGGAGGCTGGAGGCCTGAGATCAAAGCACCAGTGAGGTCTCTTCCCGGCCGAAGGCAGCTGTCTTTCCTCTGCGTCCTCACGTGGTGGAAGGAGGGAGGGAGCTCTCTGGGGTCTTTCATAAGAACATTAATCCAATTCATGAGGGCTCTACCTTCATGCCCTAACCACCTGCCAAAGGCCCCACTTCCTGATACCATCACATCGGCGGTTAGGATTGCAGCACATGAATGGAGTGAGGTACACACACAGTCAGACCAGAGCGGGGAAGGTAGAAGGATCTGTAGCAGCGCCATGCTGATGCGGTGTAAGCGAATACCCATAACAACTCCGCCCAGTACATCATGTTAAGTCAGAAATCCCGAAGAATCTGAGCCTGTACCCCGCTTGATCTGGCCGGAGGCATGAGGCTTTCTGGATTAGAGATCAGACAAGTTATCACTCCCGGCAACGCCCTAACCCCATGAGGCGATGGAACGGAGGCCAGATGTTACCTCCACATGCAGCAGAGCTGCCCCCCAAATCAGGAGGCCTGAAGCTTCTATAGCCTGCCACACATCTGCCCATCCCCCCTCCCAAAGGAAGATGGCTCATGAAGCAAACCTCACCCATCTGGGGAGAGGGGAGGTCTTGTACTTTATTACCCTAAATGAAAGAAAGCAAAGGGCTCTGAGCTAGTCCCTAAATCTCTCTGACTTCAGGGAACCGCTATCTCTAGCTTCCAAGGCCTTTGCTCAGAAAACCTGAACCCTGCGGAGACATGAAAATAGTCCCGGAGAACCGTCTCCCTGCTGGTATCATCCACCCTAGAGAGACACAGCAGCTGTCCGCCCTGGGATCAGGAAGAGGAGACACTGAGGCTGGGTCACTGTGCCAAGTCTGCTTCTTTCATTTGCCCCCACAACCCATAAATAACATTCTGTGCTGTGTTGGTCAGAGCCAGCTCTTCAAGTACTTAATTCAGCGAGCCTATGTGGGTGTGCTGCGGAAGGCAACACAGACTACAAATGACTGAAGCCAGCCCACGGACATGCTTCCTGCAACACACCCCTCTCGTGGGCCTACTGCCTCCTTCTCCAATGTCAAAGTTGAACTTTCAGCTGTTCTATTTTGGGGGAAGTATTTTAAAGTAATATTAAAAACTGACGTTGAGTATTGGTGGAATCTTCCAAAGACTTTGTATTTCACATGGAACACTGTTAATAAATATCCCAAACTTGCAAGTCCTAATGCAGTGGTTCTCAACCTTCTGGCCCTTTCAATACAGCTCCTCATGTTGTGGCCCAACCAGAAGATTATTTCCGTTGCTACTTCATCACTGTCATGTTGCTACTGTTAGGAATCGTCATGGAAATATCTGATCTGCAGGACGGTCTTAGGCGACCCCTGTGAAAGGATTGTTCGACCGCCAAAGGGTTTGTGACCCACAGGTTGAGAACCGCTGTAAATGAAAGGTTTCAGACAGGGAGATATTTTGGTGGGAGGGTGTTCATCTCCCATGAACAGCTTCAAGCATATTCATGGGCATTGGTTTATTCAATCCATTCAAACGCCCAGGGAAGAGGCGCTTCCGAGGAGGAAATGGAGAGCTCAAGGTTAAATGCGTCTTAGAGGTTAAGTAGAGGTGAGCACCTGAAGGATGCTGGGCTTTTGTTAGCACCTGCACATTCCAAACCAGCGATTGTCAGCCACAGCGTGTGTGTGTTGGGGGGCAGTTCTTTAGGAGGGTCAGTATGTCAGAGTCACCTGGATGGGGGTTCAGACCATGACCCGCCTCAGAGAATTTGCCATCCTCCTTGAATGAAAGCCACACTGGTTTGGGGGACCCTGGTGACTGATAGGTGGTAACCTAGCCCGGGGGATGTTTGGAGAGAAAAAAACCGAGAACTACTAATACAATGTTATAGTTCATCAACATACTTACAAATGGTTAACAGAAATAATTTCATGTAGCCATAGAGATCTGGTTATGAAACTAATGCAGAAATGTTAGTGCATTCTATTCTGGAACCAGTGGTTTGCGCAGCATGCACACAAATATTCATATTACTATCTCTGCATAAACGGTTTTCACTCTCGTTTTCTTTCACTTGACCAGTAGTGTGATAGCTTTACTTCTGTTTGTCTTCTTACCATGACAGCTAAAGGTTACATCTCAGAAAGGGGAAGTCTGACTTAAGTGTGCGGCTTAAATTCTAATAATAATGAAAAATTACTCATCAGTGAGAACCCTTTGGAAAAAAGCACTCGAGGAGAAAATTGCTCTTGACAGTGTTAGGAGCGCTGCTCTGCTCCACCAACAGGCAATCATGGAGCACGAGAGAAAATCGGCCTTAGCATCAGATAGCATTCTTCCAGATGCCATCAAAATTCCTCTCATCCTCCACACGCACAATGCCTGTTCCTCGCCACCTGTTTCATTGGAATTAGCTGCCAGCGAGCGGAGAGGGACGGTGTACATTTCACTGCGCGGCAATTTCCTAGAAGCCAGACTTTATGATGTAAAATATTTGAGTTTTGTGTATTTCTTGAAGTGGAAACATCACAGCCCTGGGTTGGACGGGCCTTCTGCTGAGTTTGAAGGGCGGGCAGGCCTCTTTGCTGGGGAGCGCAGGACTGTGAAACTGCCTGCCCCGCTGCGGAAGAAATGATGGCATGTGACTTGCAACATGTATGTCAAGATATTAAAAACTCTCTTGCTGTCAGTACAGGGAAACAAAACTCATATTTATTAAGGACACTAATTTAAAACATTAGAAACAGTGAGAATCGAAGTGTTTTATTGGTTTGTAAAACACTAAGTAACTTGCAATGGAGTATCTTTTCTGTGCTTTGGGAAACTGTCCTACTGCTTTCTAATCTGCTAACATTTTACCCTTTTTTTAAACATATATTTTTATTGATTTCAGAGAGGAAGGGAGAGGGAGAGAGAGAAACATCAATCATGAGAGAGAATCATTGACCTTATGGGGATCGAGCCCAAAACCAGACATATGCCCTTGACTGAGAATCAGACCAGCAACCTCCTGGTGCATGGGATAATGCTCAACAAACTGACCCACACCAGCCAGA
>NW_006290682.1:2618701-2626026 GCF_000327345.1 Myotis davidii
CTGGCTGCCTCCTGCACACCCCACACTGGGGATCATGCCCGCAACCCGGGCATGTGCCCTTGACCGGGATCAAACCTGGGACCCTTCAGTCCGCAGGCTGGCGCTCTATCCACTGAGCCACACCGGCTGGGGCAAACATTTTACACTTTGTACCTCCAATATCATCACCCGTCTCTGAGAGTCCTTCAGGGTGAAGATTGTTGCCAGTTTCCCCTGGGACGGCTTCCCTTTCTCTGTCACAGCCACTCCCCTCGCTTATGCTTATCTGGTGGGTCCCCTCCACTAAGTTTCCCCGGATGTACGTCTGCAGTCTCTCAAATGGCAGAAACATCAGTATTTCCCCATTTTTGTTGGCCAATTCCCTCTCTCAATTGTCCATTTTGTGTAATAGCATGTGAGTTTCTCACTAGGGGACAAGGAGGCCACACCACCACATGCTCTGCAGTCTGTGTGTGAACCACATGACAGATGTACTCATCAATAAAGTTTGGACACACAATGGCCAATTATCCCGGTGCCCAAGACACCAAATGACCAATTTGCTTAAAGCTAATTAATTCAAGGATCAATTTTCGAAATGATTAATTCACCAAATGACCAATTGATTGAGTCTGCCAAAATTACTCATTGATTAAAAACCTTCCTTTAAGGGGTAGTCGTCTTGAATATATTCAATGAAATAAATATTTTATTCTTAGGATCATATTCTTCCTAACTTAGTAAATAAAAACATTAAATCATTAGATTTCAGAATATAGTCAAGAATATATTCCACATATTTATAATATTAAAATCTTCATAATTATTAATATATTCAATAAACAAGTCATTAAGATGGTTTTTCACAAATATGAACATTAATGGAAAATACATTCATGAAGTCAAAACTAACCTAAAACCCAGAAGTTTTTTGTTTTTTCATTGCTTAAAGTATTGCAAAGAGTAGTACATCATATGTCTCCTTTTTCCCCCTGACCTTCCCTGGCCTCCCCTACCCCCCAGTATCTTATGTCCATTGAAACCCAGAAGTTTTGACAAGTTAATGTGTCTAGAAAAATACATTAATTGCCTAGACATAAGAATGTTCTTAAAATAAATGTTTGGTAAACTTTCATGAATCAACCATTAGGCATTGGGTGTTTGGGTCATTCGGAAATTAGGTCTCAGCTCTTGCCAACTGGTTTTCAGCAAAAAGTTGCCCAGCCCACCTCTCTGTCCCCTGCACCATCCCTCCTCTGGGCTGGTTTGGTGACCCTGCCCCATGTCACCGATGACCTGTACTCCTCTCTCATGGTAATCGCTGTGTTTTTTTATATACTAGTATCTACAGTTTTATTGATTCCAAAGAGGAAGGGAGAGGGAGAGAGAGAGAAACATCAGTGATGAGAGAAAATCATTGGTTGGCTGCCTTCTGGACGCCCCCTACTGGGGATAAAGCCCACAAACTGGGCATGTGCCCTTGATCGGAATCAAACCCGGGCTCTTCAATCCACAGGCCGACACTATCCACTGAGCCACACCAGCCAGGGTAATCACTGTGCTGTTTTTGACCTTGCTTACATGTCTGCCTTCCCCTTTCCACCGCATGCCCCACCGGGCCAGTGACCAAGACTGTCATGTTTATCTGTATCCTAGCACCGAGCACAAAATAAATACCATTTCTATGGGAAACACTGCCTTCTTCCTCCAGGCCAGGCACCATCGTGGTGCTTGGCACGCATCCCCTCATATATCCTTGTTGCAATCCTGCGAGATGGGTGACGTTACTGCTACCATTTTATGAATGAAGAAACAGCGACTGAAGTCACAGAGTGAATACATGCTCAAATAAATTTCAGAGCCTGCTAAGCAACTTCGCAGTATTATGCGTTTCATAAACATATGTTGAATTAAACACTTACTAATGCTCACTCGGAGAGCAGCTGCTGGGGAGACAGTGTGTGCCAGGAACTTCTGTCTGCACTGTCGCCGCAGAACACAAGCAGGATTAAAAAAAAGAGCGGGCCTGGAGCTGGGCCCCCAGGAACTATCTCTGAAACCCACTGCAGAACTAGCTCAGCGAGAGCGTTGCAACCTCTCTCTCAATCAAGAAGGTGGAGACCAGGAGGCCGCCTCTGGCATGGTGGGTCTGCACCAAAAAGAAAAGAAAACAAAGATGGGTGCCCTGCCTGTGACCTGTGCCCTGGGCCCTTTGGTGCTGCAGGGACAGAAAACACTGACGTACAGGTCCACAGCTGCCTTTGCCAACATAAAGAGCGAAAGCCAGCCCCATCTTGCTCCTGCCTTCTAAGTTTCTATGAGTGCATCTGATTATAGGAACCTAAGGCACATCTGAACCCTAGCTGCAAGGGAGGCTGGGAATTGTAGTTCTTGGTGTTCCAACCCAGATGGAGAAGAGGATAGATGGTACTTGCCAACTTACGACCTTTACCATGCACAGTGAATGAATCCTGACGTCACAATGCCACGCCTTAGCAGGTCTGCATGTCTGATTGCTTTGTGCAGGAGATGAAAAGAATTGTCCTTGATTCATGTACACTCTCACCCCTCACCAGATTTTCTCTAAAAACACGTAACTGACATTGGGAAGGCCCAAGTTTGGGAAACAAAACAGAGCAGAGCAATCCGGCTGATTTGGATTCGAAGCCCACAGTCCTGTCTTTGTCAGTTCATTGCCCCCAAGAGCCAGCCTGCCCCCAGTAAACAGGAACAGCCATTAGGATTCTTTTGTCAGTAGCCTCAGCCCCAGCCATCACGTAACCAGGTGTCATTCCAAAAGAAGGGGTGTCCCCGGCCCAGTCCTCAGAGAGACCTCAGGAAGATGACACGTGGAGTAAAGGGCAACCATGACAGACATAAAGGAGCCCATTTGCTGTGCGGCTGCGAACAGCCTCCCAAGAACCACAGATACGCAAATATCTCCGGGAAAAGGGATGAAAGTCATTTACATGGAGTTGTTCAAGGGGTAAAGGGACAGGATCACGAAAAGCAAGATTTCCTAGAAGACTGTTCTGGGGATGCATAAAGAAGGAAATAATCCTTGGATTAGTGCCATGTCTGTAAGCATGCAGCACAGACAAAGACCCTGGGCTGTGTGGCCCAGCATAGCCTCTCCTGTGTGACCACTAGGACCAATCAGACCCAGGCTCACCCCCATGAGCCCAAGAGATGTGCGGAGCCTTCTGGCTGGAAACGGGAGGATGTGACACTTGTACCAAAGTTTCCTCTGATGTGGCCATCCTGTGAGCTTTTGAAATTTAGATTTTTTAAGGTCTAAAATGGATGGCAGGCCATCTTTCTATTGATATCCCCCACTAAATGTTCACTCACTTGGGAACGAGATGTAAATGTACCTGACACAGGAGTATGTTTCTTTAATATCTTGATTATAAAGGCCAAATGGAATGTCCCTGATATTCTTCCAGCATTTTCATAAAATTTCTAGGAGGGCCCAGGAGGTGTGGCTCAGTGGTTGAGCACTGACCTATGACCCAGGAGGTCATGATTCGATTCCCAGTCAGGTCAGGGCGCATGCCCAGGGTTGTGGGCCCGGTCCCCAGTCGGGGGTGTGCAGGAGGCAGCTGATCCATGATTCTCTCTCATCACTGATGTTTCTGTCTCTCTCCTCCTCTCCCTTCCTCTCTCTGAAATCAATTATTTTGAAATTTCTAGGAGGCAAATGTGACAATGGAAAGCTACTCTCTCACATAATGATCAGGAAACACGTATTGCATGCTTCCTCCTTTGCAGGCGTGGAGCGACTGTTGTGCACGGACTGACTCACTTAATACAGCAACACTCTGAAGCAGCTCTGTTCTCACCCCCGTTTTCCAGCTCTGGAAGCTGAGACACAGACAAGCAACACACCCAAGGTCACACAGGTCGGGGGCACCGGAACCCGACAACTCCCCTCTGATCTTGATCTCCAGACTTCATCACTAACCGTTATTTAACATTTTATTGCTTCAACAGACATCTCTGGAGCATCTTCTCGGTGAGACCCTGTGCCAGGAGGTGAGGGGCCAAAGCTAAGACCCAGCTGCTAGTTTCACAACACGTGCCCTCCAGTTGGGGGTTGAGACATAAAGAGACACCTGGCCCAGGTCTTCACTCTTGACTATTCCCTATCCTTCCACTAAAGCCAACTCATTTGTTTCCGTTGCTTTGGGTAGTTCAGAGCTGTACTTTTCCATAGGAATGAGCACTCGTTCAAGTGGATTTCTGAAACTTGGTAGTTTGTCTTCCCCGACTGGGGAATGGTTTCCCAGGAGGACTCCAAGTGTTTCAGATACACAGAGCCTAAGGGCGCCCATCAGCCGGTGGCTGGGGTTCCTTTTGCTTTGCTTTGCTTTGCAAATGATGAAAAGGGGCCAAGTAGGCATTTGAAAACAACTCAAATCCAGGGAAATGAAAATTAATTCAAACTCAAGCAAATATTTACTAGGGTGGCTTTCAAATCTTACCAATGTTGAAATATCAGAGAAGGAACATGAATTATGGTGACAGTATATTTGCTAATCGTCTTTAGTTGCATTTGGCAGAAATCAGCTTGAGCTGGTTTGGGCAGGAAGGGGATTTATTTTCAGTCTATGGGGTGCCTCATAGAACCAAGAGAAGGATAAACGTAGGCCTCAGGGAGGGAATGTGAAAGAATCAGAAGAGACCAAAAAAAGAAAGACTGAGGTGTGTCTGTGTACACATGTACATACATGCACACTGTTGACTGGCTTTTTCTGCTTCTCTATTCTGGTGGCAGAATATAGCTAACCTAACACTCCCTCAATTTAAATGAGGCCACCCCAAGAACACTGAGTTCAACTGTCTTATAGTACCAATTTGAGTTCCCAGGAAACAACTTCATTGGCCTATTGAGTCGGGCGTACAATCCTGATCTAATCAATTTCAGCCTCAGTGGACATGGCCATCCATACATCCAAGCTTCCCACAATATATATTAAGTGCCTGCTGGGGAAATAGCAGCGGCCACATGGATATTTTCATTCTTGTGCATAGTTCTTAAAGGGAGAGGAGAGCTTATGACTTCCCCAAAGATTTCCACCATTCAGTCTGTAAGTTTTTAAAAAATGGTTTTAAATCATGAAAACTTACTATATCGTAGGGTTTCCCTAGGATCCTAATCTTAATCTTTAGCCTTTATGCATTTATTCTTTTCTTTCAATAACATTTATTGAGTCTCTTCTGTGTATTAGATGCTGAGAAGACTAGGATACCCTAGTCTTGAAGGGCTTAAGTCCTTTATGAGGGATTCGGACTTTTGAACAAAATTCAGCAAGTCTTTATTAAGGTGCAGTTACAGACATATATATAAGAAATATTAGGGAACCATGGGGCAATGAGGTTCATTCAACCCTGGGGCCAGGAAGGGATGGAAAGCTGATTTTGTGTTGCTCTACCTTTATAATATTTAATTATTATATATTACCTAATAATATTTCATTATTCATGGAGGAATCTTAAGTGCATATTACCAAGTGAAAGAAGCCAATATGAAAAGGCTACATAGTGTATGATTCCAACTCTATGACATCCTGGAAAAGAAAAAACTACGGAGACAGTAAGAAGACCAGTGGTTGTCAGAGGATGACGGTGGGGGGCGGGTGGAGGAGGGAGATCAGCAGGCAGATCTGGGACTCACTGCTGCATGATGGGAAATTTCCCATGGGTCAGCCCAGGAGCAGTGTACAGTTCAGTGGAATAAAATACATTCACATAACCATCACCACCATCCATCTCCAGACCTCTTTAAAAAATCTACTTTTATTGATTCATAGAGGAAGGGACAGGGAGAGAGAGAAACATCAATGATGAGAGAGAATCGTGGATCGGTTGCCTCCTGTACACCCCACACTGGGGATGGAGCCCACAACCCGGGCCTGTGCCCTGACCGGGAATCAAACCCTGGCCTCCTGGTTCATAGGTCAACGCTCAACCACTGAGCCACAACGGCCGGGCTGCAAACCTCTTTTCATCTCAAACTGACATTCTGTATCCATTAAACAACCCACCTTCCCTTCCCTGGCCCCTGGAACCCACCGTTCTGCTTTCTGTCTTTGTGAATTTGCTAAAGTTTCTTGAAGTGTAAAAGTGGATGAATGCGAACCAATTGAGATTTTAAACGGGCTTGAAGACATACACCCATAAACCACGCGCAGGGGAATAGAAAAGATAATGGATGAGAATGGGACTTAGCAAAATTAGTAACACGTGCTGGTGTAAGTTTCCTAATACGTGATGTTGCTGCTAAGGAATCTGCCCTAACACCCTGTTACCTTCTTCCCCACTGCACATCTCATTTCTCACCAGATCCTAAATGATCTTTGTAGTGTTCATCTCCTTAGGCTGAGAATGCTAAGGATCAGGTAAGAGCAGTGAAAAACCAAAATACTATAATGCCCATTTTTTTCTTTTCTTTTTTTCTCCTCATCTTTGAAAGCTGATGTTCCTGAAGGGTCTGAGCAGACTCATGTCATCAGCTTTAAGTGTAGAAAAAAACTCTCCAACAGGGCGAAGCTGGGTGATGGTGCCAGCCAGGTTGGGAGGTCACAGCACAGGAGCGAGCCAGCATTCCTCTGGAAGTGGAGTTCAAAGGAAACTCTAGTAAATTCGAACTTCAGTAAATCCCCAGGCCAAAGGTAGACTTTTCAGTAAATTAATAATCTCTGATTGACATTTGATGAGTTCTTTCAAAGACATTTCCCTTCACACTGCCCTGACCCCTGACCTTACAAAATTAATGGAGTGACTTTTTTATTATGCCTTGGTCTATCTCTCCTGCTCCAGAAACCTTGAGAATGCCGGCTAATCAATTTATACTTAGGCCTTTCTGCAAAAGCTAAATGTTTGGTACCTTTAATTTTTAGAATATTGATTTTGGAGACTTAGCTTTAACAAAAATTCAAAAAGTAAAAGTTCTTGTGAGAAGGAAAATAATGTTTCATGAATGCATTAGGTATTTACCCGAGTAAGCGGCTCTCAGATTATGTTTATAATGTTGTCACTTCCTTTCCCTAATAACATATATTAATACTGTAAAGTCAAAAGTGAAAAATTATGGGTAACTATAAATGCAGACCTCAAAGCTTGGTTCAGGGGTTAAGGTGTATGTTGCACTGCAATCAAAGAGGTAATCCGAAGCTGGTATTAACCCCTTCCCCGGCAGAAATGTGTATACTCGTTTTCACAAAATGTTCTTTTTCAGTTGTCGACGAGTATACTAAGAAAATATGGTAAAAAAATATGGTTTATAGGAAGACGAGTTACAAACTGTTTTCATAACCAGCATCAAAAATACTATATAGAACCAA
>NW_006290682.1:2626145-2655279 GCF_000327345.1 Myotis davidii
CTCTGCCGGGCCTCGTGGTTGACCTTACTACGCTGCGGAAGCTACTACCCTCCCTTTTGCAGATGAATAACTTGTTTAAGGTCACGTAGTTGGTAAGTGGCCAAGTCAGAATTCAAATCATGCTCTTTTTATTCATTTCTTCATTTGAAATTAGTTACTGGGCACCAAAGAAGGGCCAAATGTGAAGGGTCCGTCATTAATTTTCATGGAAGTCCTAATATGTACCAAGCACTCCTTTACATGAATTATCAAGAGTCCTCACACCTATACCTGAAACTAATACAAAATAACATTGAATGTAAACTGTAACTGAAAAAATTTTTTAAAAAGAAGAGTCCTCATACCAATCCCAGCCACCAGATGACATTACTATCTTTGTATTGACTATGGAGCTAAAGAAGACAAATAATTTTCCAAAGTCACATGGAAGGTAAGTGATGAAGCTAAGTTTTGAATCTAGAGCTGTCTGATTTTAAAAGCAATCTTTTTATTATTGTGTTTTAATTAACCTCTCTGAGCCTCAGTTTCTAGTCTATAAAATGGGACTCACAACAGCTCTATTCATAATAGCTGAAAGATGGAAATGATCCCAGTGCTTACCAAGTGGTGAATTCATAAACAAAGTGTGGTCCATCCAGATAGTGGAATACCACTGAGCCATACAAAGGAATGAAGTACTAACGTAGCCTACGACATGGATGAACCTTAAGGACACTATGCTAAGGGAAAAAAGCCAGACATAAAAGACCACATCTTGTGTGATTTCATTTTCAGAAATGTTTAGAATCATAGATACAGAGTAGATGAGTGGTAGCCAGGGTCTGGGATAGGGGGCAACGGGGAGTGACTGCTAACAGGTACAAGTTCCTTTCGGGGTGATGGAAATATTTGGAATTAGATAGTGGTGGTGGTTTGACAACCTTTGTAAATATACTAAAAACACTGTATTTTATACTTTACAATGGTGAGTTTTATAGATTGTCAATTACCACCTCAAAAATGAATAAATAACTAAGGTTATTTGCATACTAATTACTCAGATTGTTGTGAAGATTAAGTGAAGCAATTCCAGGCAAGTGTTGGGCACCGTGTAGGGCTTGTCAGGCATGGAAAAGCCCTCACCAACTTTGAACATTAAACCTCTGTGCGGGGAATTCTGATCTGGCCACTTGTCAACTATGTGACCTTAAACCAGTTATTCATCCACAAGACTGGGGGCAGCAGCTGTCGCCGTGACAGTAAGTGAGGTCCGGCGAGGGGAAGGGCTGGGCAGTGTGGGCGGCCACAGCCCTGCAGTGGGCGGCTTACTCTCTGCCCCTCTTTCCTTCCTCGGGAACAGCCCTTTGTCTATCCATCCGTCTGCCCACGGGACCTCAGAACCTCCACTGCCACCAGTTCCCCACCGTCTCTGCCCTCCCTACTGCTTCCCCTCCAGCCCGGTGAGAGTAAAGCAGGAGCAGCCCCAGGACGGTCCTGTTCAGGGATGTGGCTTCCTGGCTATGGCCTCACATTGTGCTGCTAACTGGACCTAAGAACTCAGAGCCTGTGCCCAACCGGTGTGGCTCAGTGGTTGAGCATCAACCTATGAATCATGAGATCACGGTTCGAATCCCAGTCAGGGCACATGCCCGGGGTGTGGGCTCAATCCCCACTGTGGGGCGTGCAGGAGGCAGCCGATCCATGGTTCTCTCTCATCATTGATGTTTCTCTCTCTCTCCCTCTCCCTTCCTCTCTGAAATCAATAATAATATATTTAAAAAGAAAAGAACTCAGAGCTTGAAGTAAGAACTCGCAGGAAGGGGGTAGTTAAGAAATGCCAGGACATGGGCAGTTCTTAACAAATGAGGAGAGGCAAGGAGAAAGGGAAGAGCTTTCTCTCCAAGGGAGTGTGAAAAGAATGGAAATGTGCAAGCTATACTTGAGCAGCGATGAGGTCACCTGCAGCGAGCTCCAACATCCCCATGAGCATGAGGGGTCCTCTAGGCCCTACTATGATGCTTGAACTTCATCCTAGATATCCTGGGACTCTACTGAAGGGTTGGGTGGAAGGAACGCTGTAATCACATTTATATTTTAGAAAAAGCATTCTTGCAGCATGGAACAAGCAACACGGCCATCAGCAAAACAGGAAATTCAAGGGGACAGAGAGTGGACAACGCTGAGCCCGTGGGGGTCATTTTGAGCTGAATATGCCTATGGAAAGTAGACATGGAACTTTCTGGAAGGGGTTGGGTGGTGAGTTTGGAGCATCAGAGGGAGTCCTAGGAGAGAGAATGTGAAAAGCGCCATGTGGTAGAAGAAGCATGAGTATAGTTGAGACCCCCAAAGGGAGAGGGACAGAGTGAGACACAAAGGGGGCTGTGGAGGGGACTCCAGAAAGTGCTGAGATTGGGGGTGGTGAGAACAGAGCAAGGCCATGGGTCAGAGCATGTGGTAAGATAAGAAACATTGCTAGACTCGGCTGGCATGGCTCAGTGGTTGAACGTTGACCTATGAACCAGGAGGTCATAGTTCTTTTCTGGGTCAGGCACATACCCAGGTTGCGGGCTACATCCCCAGTAGGGGGCATGCTGGAGGCAGCCAATTGATGATGTTTCTCTCTCATCAATGCTTTTCCGAATCCTAGCTCTTGTACTTCCCCACCATTTTTCTGGAAAAGTTGTGTGCTTTCTTTTCACATCTGTATTTCACCCTCGGAGTACTGAGAACATCACCAATTTTTAAAAGACCGCTGCATAATTTTCAACAGGAACAGATGTGGGCAGGTAGGCAGAAAGCCAGCACCCGCAGATCACCTGGCTACGGCGTACCCATCAGGTTAGTCACCAAAGTTTTCCTAGACTTTGCTTATCGTTTTGAAATGGTCATCATGTTTACAGTGCGGCAGAGCAAATAAGATCATGACATATGGTGTCCAATTGGTATGGCCAACTGCACATCCTTGAGGCTGTCCCCTCCCACTTTAAGGGCAAAACGTTTTCACCTCACAAAGTAGAGGCGGACAGGGAGTTGAGGTTTTCACCTCAACTGCATGGAGGAGCTATCAAGTCACTTGCCTGCCTACTTCCTTCTCGCGAGCTTAGCCCACTCTTTATTATTTTTTAAAATATATTTTTTATTGATTTCAGAGAGGAAAGGAGAGGGAGAGAGAGATAGAAACATCAATGATGAGAGAGAACCACGGATCAGCTGCCTCCTGCACGCCCCACACTGGGGATGGAGCCTGCAACCCAGGCATGTGCCCCGATGGGAAATCCAACTGTGACCTCCTGGTTCATGAGTTGATGCTCAACCACTGAGCCACCGCCGGCCGGGCGCCCACTCTTTATTTTTCATTTATCTTCATTGTTGAAAGTCTTACAGAAACCCCCTATTTCCCCCACTGACTCCCTCCACCCTGCTCCCGCCCCCTCCCCAGGCCTTCCCTGCACTATTTAGCCCACTCTCTTTTATTGAGCAACATGGTTCTCTGGCAGCCTAGATCAGGGGTCCTCAAACTACGGCCCGCGGGCCACATGCAAATACAAATATTGTATTTGTTCCCGTTTTGTTTTTTTACTTCAAAATAAGATATGTGCAGTGTGCATAGGAATTTGTTCAGAGTGTTTTTTAAAACTATAGTCCAGCCCTCCAACGGTCTGAGGGACAGTGAACTGGCCCCCTGTTTAAAAAGTTTGAGGACCCCTGGCCTAGATAATAAGGGAGCAAGAGTTGAAAACTGGCCATATTTTAAACCGTCTTTCCCAAAAAAGTATTTGCTTTTTCTGAAACGTCTACATTTCAAAAAGGAAAAGGAGTTGAAAATATTGCTTGTCTCAACATATTCAAATGGAGCCCGTGTAAAGGAAGATGTTAAATCCAATTTCAAAGGCTGCCCCGTCCAGACCCAATGGGACGTGATGGAGCACTTACTCTCGTTACGGTAAATGCGAGCCCTCCTTAAACCCCGCCGATTACACCTCCGTGGCCTGTCAGTTTCGGCGGAACCGAATACAGCCCCAGATTCCTTCTTTCTTTTGGCCGGAGAATCCCGAACTGGGAAACGCAGAGCCATCTGGTTCCCCTTTGGAATCGCCTCGCATTATAATACACACTCACATGTGATAAAAGAAAACTCAGGCAACATATGGTGCGAGGGGCCGCCGGCATTTGAATGATTGCACCAAGGGCCACTTTTAGCTCATTTTATACGTGGCCAACATTTTTTTTTTTAAAAAAAACCTTTTCTTGCAAAGTCATTTGCAACAGTGTATTTGTTTGCCCGGTGTGATTGCATCCTTAATCCACTCTTTTGATGTTAAATCAGAAAGTGACAGTGAAGTGGAAGGACCATAAATCAACAGGTTACGACGGGGTCTCCCTGGCTCAGAATGTCACGTCAAGCAGCACATATTGAGGCAATTCTCTAAGCGGGGTTATCTTGAGAAGGGAGAAGTCAGCAGGGAGAAAAGGGCCGGGGGGAAAGAGCAGAGCAAGCTCAAAGCAGCTCGGAATTCCTGATTGGAATCAGGATGCTCAGCTTACGTGATGGGCTGTACCCAGGCTTCAGCTGCCTGGAGACCAAGCGGCTGCGGCCCTTTCGGGAGATGTCTCCAGTTCAGTGACCCACAGCAACAGCCTGGCAGGACTGCCTTGCCTTCATTACGGAAGAAAATAATGTCTTTTCCCAGTAAAATCTCTCTCTTTCCAAAGCAGAATCTTTATTTGCTCTCTCAGCCCAAGACGCCTAAGCATTATCTTATTTTTTATTTAACAACTAGAGACCCGGTGCACGAAATTCATGCAAGAGCAGGCCTTCCTTCCCCCGGCTGCCAGCACCGGCTTCCCTCTGGCACCCGGGACCCGGGCTTCCCTCGCAGCCCCGGCTTCATCCGGAAGGTCATCCAGAAGGACATCTGGTCTAATTAGCATATTACGCTTTTATTATTATAGCTTACTTAGGGGGACTGGGTGAAAAAGCTGACGGGATTGAGAAGTACAGATCGGTAGTTACCAAGTCGTCTCAGGGATGCAAAGAACAACATAACAAATGTAGTCAATAGTGTTGTAATAACTACGCACGGTGCCAGGTGGGAACTCGGAATATTGGAGGCACCATTTTGTAAAAGTGTGATTGTCTAACCACTGTGCTATACACCTGAAATGAATACAAAATAATACTGAATGTCAAACTGTAATTGAAACAAATTTTAAATAAAAAATCTAAGAAAATAGTAAGTTTGTTTTTTTAAAAAATATATCTTATTGAATTTTTACAGGGATGAAGGGAGAGGGATAGAGAGTTAGAAACATCAATGAGAGAGAAACATCGATCAGCTGCCTCCTGCACACTCCCCACTGGGGATGTGCCCGCAACCAAGGTACATGCCCTTGACCAGAATCGAACCTGGGACCCTTGAGTCCACAGGCTGATGTTCTATCCACTGAGCCAAACCAGTTAGGGCAGAAAATAATAAGTTTTAAAAAACAATTACTTATATAGCACTTATTACATGACAGTCATTGTTCCAAGGGCTTGCAAACTATATAGTTAATATAATATTTATATTAACTCTCATAATATAAATATTATGATATTTAAAACAGTCATATGACATGGGCATCATTTTTTAAATTATTTTTTAAAATATATTTGTATTGATTTCAGAGAGAAAGTGAGAGAGAGAGAGGAACATCAATGATGAGAGAGAATTATTGACTGGCTGCCTCCTGCACACCCCACACCTGGGGATTGAGCCTGCAACCCGGGCATGAGTCCTGACTGGGAATCGAACCGTGACCTCCTGGTTCATAGGTTGACGCTCAACCACTCAGCTATGGCAGCCAGGCCCATAATTATTATTCTCATTTGCTGATGACAAAACTGAGGCCCAGAAGTACCTTGCCCAGGGACACAGAACCAGTAGGGGGCAGATCTTGGACTCAAATCCATTTCTTGAATCATTTATGGATAAAGAAAAGAGACGCATGGTTATCTCAGATAAAAGGGGGCTCACAATGCACGTAGCCTTTTGGAATAAACCGTGGAGCTGAAAGCCTCCAGTCAGCACGAGGGCCTAGAACCCTCCCTGCCTCTCTCAGCCATGGCCGTGTCTGCCAGCACCTCCCCTTCTCTCTGCGTGTCTCCACGCCTCCAGCTTGCTTGCCGTCTCTCATGGTTCCTACTCTTCCTCACACATCCGTGTGCTTGAAGCCATACTACAGCACACTCCTCTCCCTATCTCTCTGCTTTCGCCTCCAGTTTCTCCAGAAAATGGCTGGTGACTCTGTCGGGCCAAACCTAACAGAGTTCCCTGGACAGCCTAGCATTGCCTTCCCTTGAGTCAAGACCTCTCCTGCCACTGGACTAATTCCATGAGGGTGACAGTCCCCAGAGAGGGCTCCCAAGAGTTCTCTCACCCCACATGTACGCGCTGGAAGAAAGGACTGTGATTCCCTCCCCGGAGTCCGGGCTGGCCTGTGGCTTGCTTTGGTCAGTGGTGGAAGGGCCATTCTGGTGCCTCTGAGACCGGGTCTTAATGTTACTGACAGCTCCTGTCTCCTTCCTCCTGGGAGCAGCCACCATGCTAGGAGTCTGACCACCCTGATTAGAAAGAAGCCCAAGCCCTTACACCAGCGGTGGTACATGGCAGCCCACAAAGAAGCCCACAGAACTGTTTGGAAAAACACCAGTTCCGGAACTGGGATAAGACAGGGGGGTGAGTGCAGAGACCCTCTTGGAGGGGGGGAATGGACTAGACTAGGAGCTAGACTCGGATTGAAGAGGGGGCTTCAGAACCCCAAGGACAAATCTGGTAAAATATATATATATTATTTAAAGCTACTCAAAATGAAAACAGATTTAGGTTTAGATTGATTGAATCACATGGATAAAATCCCTCCAAATAATCGGAAACTGTCAAAGTTAGTTGCATGAAGAGCTGAATAAGCAGAAGAGCCCATTAGCTGCGGAAGGAAGAAGACAGTCACAGAGAAGGTGAAAAGCAGGGCCTGATACGCAGCAAAGGAGCTGCCAGCAGGCGGCAAGAGCTCCTGCAGCACAGGGTGGTCTGGACACGTCTCCTCAGTCCCTTGGTCCCCATCCCGCCTGACCTTGGGCCGTGGCGGTGGCCAGCTGGCAGGCACACTGCTGGGCTCCCCATCGCCACCACGCTGTGTCTCTGCACTTGGTTTGCTGAGGGAGGGGCGGTTCTTTACAGAGCCCAAGCTCACTAAATCCACTTGTGCAGGTACCATGCAAAAGTCCAGGGGTTAATGTGCTTGCGACAACCCTCAACTAAGGAGAGATGGCGCCCAGCTGGCCAGTGTGGCTCAGTGGTCGAGCCTCAACCTATGAACCAGGAGGTCACGGTTGGATTCCCGGTCAGGGCACACGCTTGGGTTGTGGGCTCCATCCCCAGTAAGGGGCATACAGGAGGCAGCCGATCCATGATTCTCATCATTGATGTTTCTATCTCTCTCTCCCTCTCCCTTTAGCTCTGAAATCAAGAATTACTTTTTAAAGGAGAGATGGCAGTTAGTGGATAAATGCCTCCACCGCCCATGCTTCAGGGGCGACTCTTGGGCACGTGCATGGTTACCAGTACGTAGGACTCCCTGGTAGGATTGAGCCCATTGTCCACAGCTGTGACCCACTCATCACACCCTTTATTAGCTCCCCCCTTCCCCCCTCTCCCTGCTCCCTCACTCACCCCTGCTTCCTGTGATCACCTCTCAAATTAAAAACCTGCATCTAAGTCCTTATCACAGGCACTAGGACCCAGAGACAGCTGGAAACGAGGGGAAGAAAAGATGAGGTGCCAAGGAAGACTGCATGCTTTGGGGGAAAGGCGAGAGGCTAATTGAAGCCAGAAAGGCCTTTACAAAGGCAGACCTCCTGCATCCCAGGTTGCCCTGCGGCTGACCTTGCCTCAAGACCACCTCCCGTTATATCCGGAAGAACTGAGCAACCATTGGCTGAAATCGGAACACACCAGGCAGGGCATGCTTCAAGAAAGCCTCTTTGTAATAAAGGAGGCAAGAAGTCACTAACTATTGATACACCCCACGTGGATGGGTCTCCGGGGTATGCGGAGTGAGAAACCAAGTGCCAAACGTAGAGTGAGGGGAAACAGGTCAGCAGTCGCCAGGAGCTGGGGTTGGAGGGAGAGTATGACTCTTAAGGTATAACATGTGGGGGGTTTTGTGCTGATGGAACAATTCTGTATCCTGATTGTGAGGGTTACTTGAATCTACACATGTGATCAAATTTCATAGAAATACACTCACGAGAATGCTTTAATAGTATTGTATCAGTGTTAATTTCCTGGTCTTCACAACTGCTCTCTTCGCGTAAGATATTATCATTGGGGGAAGCTGAGTGATGGATACACAGGAAATCTACTATTTTTCCAATTTCTCAGTTTTAAACTATAGAAGAATAAAAAGTTATCAAACTGAAAAACATTTAAAAATATCAAATGCCAAAAGTGAGAGAGAGAGAGAGAGAGAGAGAGAGAGAGAGAGAGATCCCTTTTTTTCCTCTCAAACAGTTGTTTTGTCCATATCACTGGCATCCAGGGATGAACTAATGAGGTAATCCATGTCAAGGGCCTGCTCCAGTCTGTTCAGAACAAATATTATCAGTTATTATTATGGCCAAAGATAGTACAAATTGTTATTCCAGCCACCTAATCAGCCAATAGGCTTAGAATTTAGTGAAGGCATTTATTGTGCTGCTTAAGATGAGGAGCTGAAGTATTATCTGAGCATCTTCTCTATCCTGATTCCCCTGGGCCCCAACTGCTAAAGAGAATTTCAACTTGGCTGAACGTGATTCAAACTGAAGTTGGGAAATGGGGGGTGGGGAGCTCATATCAGTGACCAGGAAAGCAGTCTTTGATCGGGGCATCATCCAGTGAACTGTGTGCAACAATTGCATTGAACCTGATCCTGATGAAAAGAAGATCTGCCTGCCATATGTATGGCTTCCACACAGAAGGCTCTGGGTCTGAAATGTAGGTGCACGCATGCGTGTCTGCGCGTCCCAGGGCATAAGCAACCATTTGACTAAAAGCCATATGATCGGATGGAGAGCCGGGGCCAGGTGGTGAGGAAAAGGCTGCAGCCACATGAAGGGAGCATCCATCACTGGAGCAGATGTTAGAAACCAAAAGTAGGCGATTGGAAGGAAAGCAGAATTCTTAGAGAGCTTGCAAAGTTTACATCTTTTCATGCCAGCAATTCAGCAGACCATCGATGGGGAATGTTGAACAGTATTTTAAAAATTATTTTAGGGTCCTAACTGTTAGAGAAACCTTGAATGTTAAAGGTGTCAGTTTTTAACTTTAAAAATCCTCAACGGTATACATTCCGTGGCCATTTCCCTTGGGCCATTTATCTTTTAACAGATGCAGGGCTGAAAGTTCACAAGTCATGAGAACAGGGAAGAGAGAGAATCCACAATGAAAACACGAACAGAGGGCAGGAATAATGTTTGCCTGGCTTCAAAATGGAAACCTTTCCACCCAGGTGACAATAGCACCAGTAGGAATTTACTGTGAACGGAGAGCTTGCCAAGACAGAAAATCGAGGCCATGCCAAGAGGTATCTAACTACTCCCCCACCCAACCAGACCTTACAGCAGTTTCCCCACCCGGATTAAGCTTTAGGCCTGCCTCAGTAGTCTAACCTCTCTATGCTGAGACCACTATTTCTAAGGAAAGGTTCAAGAACAGAAGAGTGGTAGCTATGGAGATGGCAAAACATATGCCGGGCTGGTCCAGGAACCAGAGGTTGGAACAAACTGATGGTGAGGGTAAATAGTGATTTGTGACGAGACACGTCAGAAGGGGATTCCATTTTCAGAGCTAAGGCTGCAGGAGAGCTGAGAACCATGTAACAAGTAGGAGGACCGAAGAGAGGACCAGCCCAATTTCTGCCACACAGTAGGTGCTCAGTGAATATTTATTGGATGGATGGATGGATGGATGGATGGATGGATGGATAAACAGGCGGAGGAACATAGTAAAGGTAGGAACACTGTGTTTCGGATTTTGGTAGCACTAAAGAATGACACTAGAGGTGCTCCTTATTATTTTAAAGATCAAATGCTTTTTGCTTTGTTAAAATCAGAAAAAGTGAAATCTCTTCTTCCAGAAACACATGAGAAAGGACAGGGAAGCCCAGGTGTCATTTCTCACACTTGACCGTGTCACATACCACTGAATTCTATTCTCCAGTGGTCATTCCTGCCAACTCTGAGGCTCCTGTGAGTGGAGATGTCCAGGGGGCAGGATTCTGGGGTTGCGAGTCCAGCCCTCAGGAGAAAGATCTGGGTACGAAGCAAAGTTTCCAAGAAGATTTGTAGCTGACAACACAGGAGTGACTGGTTGGCACTTAGTGGGTTCGGTGAAGTGAGAAGAAAATCAAAGGCAGAGCCATGGGGAACCCCGGTGTTCACGGGATGGTGAGAAACAAAGGGTTGCCAAGGGGACGGAGGAGAACAAAATCAATAGGAGGAAAATGCAAGACAGTAGGGAAACACGTTTCAAGATGGAGGGAATAATGCTGAACCAAGAACATTTTTGAATTTTCTGTAGGCTACAGAAAAGGCATCATGTGGAATATAGGATGATTAAGAAGAAAAATATTCGACTAACCAAAATTATTGGTGACTAAAATCTTTAGCAAATTAATGTGTTATAGCATCATGTCCTATACATGGTTGAGACATTTTACATAATTTCGTATGTGGGTACATAATTTACATACAGACTTTTTTCTGCAGATGGGAAAGACTTTAAAAACAGGCCAGTAAACTTTTTCTATAAAGGGCCAGGTAGTAAATATTTTCAGCTCTGCGAGCCAGATAGTCTCTGCCACAACTACTCAACTCTGCTGTTGTAACCCCAAACAGCATGTACTTGTATGAGCAGGGCTATGTTCCAATAAAACTTTATTTACAAAAACAGGAGATGAGCCAGATCTGGCCTAAGGCAGTGGTCGGCAAACTCATTAGTCAACAGAGCCAAAAATCAACAGTACAACAATTGAAATTTCTTTTGAGAGCCAAATTTTTTAAACTAAAACTATATAGGTAGGTACATTGTTATTAACCCCTTCCCCGGCAGAAACGTGTATACTCGTTTTCACAAAATGTTCTTTTTCAGTCGTCGACGAGTATACTAAGAAAATATGGTAAAAAAATATGGTTTATAGGAAGACGAGTTACAAACTGTTTTCATAACCAGCATTAAAAATACTATATAGAACCAAAATAAAAAAATTAGTCTGAAAAAGAAACGTTTTTAACAAAAAAATTGTTGGGGAAGGGGTTAACTTAATTAGGGGACTCCTAAGGCTTAAGAAGAGCCACACTCAAGGGGCCAAAGAGCCGCATGTGGCTCACGAGCCGCGGTTTGCCGACCGCAGGACCAGAAAAACCACCTGGCTCAACATTTAGCAGAAACAGAAGAGCAGAAACTGCCATGGAAATAAATGGTTTGGGTAAAAGGAAATTTGTTACACAGTTATGTATACTTTTGTATTCATTTAAAATTCCCCATAATAAAATATGAAGGAGGAGGGGGGAAATCTCTAATATTTCATGGGAGGTTTTTGAAAGATGATTTCTTGGAATTAGCATAATCCGTGGCTTCATATTTGGCAAAATTCACATAAAAGAACATTAGCTGGAACCACAGCCAGTATTTTATCTCGGAATAGCATATGCGTTTTGTTTTAATGATTTCTCTAGTCCCTGAGAAACTATAAGGGCTCAGCTGGCCCCTTAATCTACATGACATTTTTATGACAATTAAAATATCACCCCAAGGAGGGTCTTTCATTCTATTGTCAGACTTTGTTGGGCTAGCATAAACTAACAATGCAGAACAAAATTATACAGCTAATATGATATTTAAAACATCAACATATTACATTTAAGGCTAGACCAAGAAAATACACTGGCCTTTGGTGTCAACCAAACAAAATGAATCATGCAGATGATTAATATCTGATTATAATTTCTCCCTAAGAGTTAAGTTTGTTTGGATCACAGTTAACAAGATTCATCCTTCCAAACATAATGAGAATTTTAACAGCAACTAAACATCACCTTATGCCCTTGTGTCAGTCCCTTACAGTATAGTCGTCCCCCTTTATCCTCATAGGCTATGATCCGAGACCCCCCAGTGTATGCCTAAAACCTCAAATAGTACCGAACCCTATCTGTACTGTATTTTTCCTAATCATACACATCTTTCCACTTAAGAGCTGCATGGGTGGGCGGGGGCCGGGAGTGAAATAGGGGCATCCATCCAGTAGTTTGGTTGTCACCACATAGCGCTTATAATCAATGTCAAGATTCGTTTCTTCAGTCATAATCTCTAGGTGTTTCTCATGCCTCTATACCAGTGATGGCGAACCTATGACACGCGTGTCAGAGGTGACACGCGAACTCATTTTTTTGGACGCTATCCAAACTTCACCTTTTCAGAAGACAAACGCAAGAAATACAAGAAAAATCACAAGAAACGCACCCCAAAAACGTTTTTGTAACGAACTGCTTTCTCCGTTATCATCTTCAGGCTGACGTCACATGTTCTCGGCATCCGTATTTGCAGACGGAAGGCAGACCTCAGAGTCTACAGAAACTGTAAGGAAAAAGCCAACAGCAGCGCCTCCCAGAATGTCCCTGAGGTCGCGGATGGTGGCCACTGGCGTGACAAGGTTCCCACTGGATTATTCCTCCTCAACACCACCTTTTTCTAGCTATTCCTTCAGAGCAAATGCCATCTCTGGGTCCTGAGTTTTCAAGCCATGTCAGTTTTCATTTTGCTTTTCATAAAGCCGCCTGTTCCCAAGCAGACAGACTGGCGGCAGAAATCATATCCCCAGTGTGAACAGGCAGGGCGCCTCGCTAAAAGCCTGTGTGCGTGGCCACCAGCAGATGCCGAGCAAACACCAGGAGCCCACACACACCAGGCCCGCTAGGTGCTGTTGGGGGTCAGGGTTAGGGTGTCCCAAAATTCACGCAAGATTTGAATTTTGCGTGAGCATTAACAACAACAAAAAATAAAAGCCTAATTTGACTTGGTTTATTGAATCAGATTCTAATATCTGTTGCCCTTTGATGTCAATCCCTTCAATTTGATAAGCATGACCAAGGACCAATGATGGCCCAGGAGCAGGGACAGTGAAAACCAATGAAGACCACGGCTTTGCGTTTGTGCCAGCAAAGCCCTGAAGGCCATTTACCCGATGTGCTATTCCATACATAACCCTATACTGTATTCTTTATTAATCAATAAAAAGTTTACAATTTTTCATTATAAACCTGTGTTTTCTATCAAAATTACTTCTTGCGTGAATTTTGAGACACCCTATATAATGACAAAATCAAGCCTCTTCTTAGGTCCCCTATTCCCTAAGAGAGTCGTTTTTACTCTTTGCTCTGCCTGCGCCATGTTTAAGGGTGGCCTTGAGCAGAGTTGACCTTAGCCAAACGACAGCAGCAGCCACAGCACCCTTTAGCAAGAATTTCCATTTTCCCTGAACTTTTACAACAACCCTAAGAAAGTAATCATTGTATTGAGGTTAGTAAAAGTCTAAGTGGCTTGGCCAAGGGCAGGAGCTATGGGTGAGGGGCCAGTACTCCCCCAGGATGTAAAGCCCTTGGCACAGCCCACCTCCTTCCACTTGGCCATGTTGTAAAGGGTGCAGTTGGCAACCTTGACTTTGCCTTCCTCTCCATTGGCCCGGTTTCAAAAGTTAACCATTCTAATATATTTGTACTAAATTGGGAGTCGGGGGGGGGGGGAAGGGGTTCTTGGAGATCATAGACTTTAAGGACCCCGTTGAATTTTAATGAGAAAGGGAGGAAAGGGGGGAAAGAAAGAGGGAGAAAGGAGAGAAGAAGGAAAGAAAAGAATCTGCTGCTGATGGTGACAGACCAACCAAAGGTAACTCTTGCAGTCAGCCACCCACATGTCCATCGGAGCGGAGCACTCCTGATTTTAAGTGGTCACCTCCAATTTGAAGAAATTTGCTCTGATGACTTCAACCAAAGCCAAGCTTATATGCCAAGTTCAGAACCCCTATTCCACTCCCAGCCCACTAATGACTGTCAGGGTTTCTTCTTGTTAAAACAGTGTTTCATAAAGAAAAAATTATGTGTGTGTGTGAAGATATATAGTATCTGATTTTAACGAGACCCCTGTGATTTGAATGCACAACCGTGTTGGTGAGGCCTTCGGGCAGATGGCTCCTGTGAGTATAAGGGGACCTCGCCTGAGGCTCTCTGCGTGGCCTGGATTCTTGGCCCTCGCTGAACGTTAGAATCCTCTGAGGAGCTTCTAAAATTCTGATGCCCAGATCAGTTAGATTCGAATCTCTGGCAAGACCAACCAAGCAAGAGTGCTGTTTAAGCCCTGACTGGTTTGGCTCAGTGGATAGAGTGTCAGCCTGCGGACTGAAGGGTCCCAGGTTCGGTTCCGGTCAAGGGCATGTATCTTGGTTGCAGGCACATCGCCAGTAGGGAGTGTGCAGGGGGAAGCTGATCGATGTTTCTCTCATCGATGTTTCTAACTCTCTATCCCTCTCCCTTCTTCTCTGTAAAATCAATAAAATATATTTTTTAAAAAAGAATGCTGTTTAACCTCCTTGGTGATTCCAATAGGCAACCCTGTTTGAAAGCCGTGGCCTAACAATTTCTCCTCTTAGGGGCCTTGTGGCTCATTGTCTCATGTGTTACTGACTCTACTTTGTGTGCTTTTTCCAGTCTCCAGGAGTGAAACGGAACTTGATCCCACCTGTTCTGACCGCTCTGTTTGGCACAATTGAGCGCAGGGAGATGACAATGAAGGCTGTCAGCCACCAAGCCCAGGAATTTGGCATCCACTTTGGGTATCTGGGGGTTTGGTTAGGGGAAGCCAACCAACATTTGCCACAAAACCACTAAGAGTGAAACCAGCACCAGTAACAATGCCCATTTATTGAACGCCTCTGGGTTGTGAGCACTATAGAATGCCAATAAATGGAATGATCGTCCATCCCTGCTTATTTCTATACACACACTCTGAGCATGCAGAAGAGATCAGAAGTGGAAGGAGGGAGGGATGGAGGGAAGGTGGGAGGGGAGGGTGGGAGAGAGAGAGGGGTGAAGAGAAAGAGAATCCAAATCTGATCACAACGAAAGCCATTTGTGCAGTTGCTTGGTGAGGAACAGGTCCTGAGATGGGCAACAGGACCTCCCGGAGTAGCTTTTATAGCTGCATCTGTCTATGCATCACACATCCTTCTTTCATGTTCCTGAGGTCCTGGGTTAATGGACTCCATTATGGATTGTCACGTGGAAACCAGGGTGTGGAAAGCAGAGCAATGGCCCCCAAAGATGTCCACATCCTCATCCCTAAAACCTGAGACGGTGTTACCTTAGATGGCAAAGAGGGCTTTGCAGATGTGACATAGTTAAGGGTCTTGAGATGAGACGATTATCCAGGATATGGACCCAATGTAATCACAGGGGTCCTTACAACAGGAGAGCAGGAGAGTCTGAGTCAGAGAGAGAGATGTGATGTCGGGAACAGAGTTCGGAGTGACGCCATCGCTGTCTGGAAGGGAGCCAATGAGCCAAGGAAGTAGAGAAAGAAAGGGATTCTCCTCTGAGCTTCCAGAAGGAACCAACACTGCTAACCTTGATTTTAGTCCCATTTAGACCCATTTTCAGACTTCTGGCCTCCAGAACTGTAAGATCGTGTATTTATGTTGTTTCGTGCCACGAAGGTTGTGACTATTTGTTACAGCAGCCGTAGGAAACTAATACAGCAAGAATAAGAGCGGCAGCCTTCCCATCATAGCCAAGATTCCCCCGCCCGCAGGGAGCAGAGCCAGGTTCCTGGCCACTGTGACCGAGTCCTGTGTTAGGAACATGTCACTCGCTGGGATGTGCTGCAGGTGACCCTCAGTCCGCTGTACCTGGCGGGGCTCTCCCTAAGAGACCCTCACCGCCAGCCCTTCTCCTGTTTCTGTAAGTAACAACTGCCATTGGCAAAAGAAATCAGGCTTCCCAATTGGCCCGGACAGTTGCAGTATTTTAAGAAAAATAGGGTATCATTTTGCCACAGAATGCTCTCTGCTAGATTTATATAATCCATACCACCAGGGAAGCCTTCCATTTGAATCCGTTGTTGCAACAATGAGTTCATCCGTACAATTAGAAGAATTCATGTTGCCTTCTCTGTGAGTACAATTACAAAGCCATTCCATCATATGTCACATCCAGTGTAACATCACATGGATGCTCCATCAAGATCCTATCATTTTCTGAGTGTTCCACCAAGCTTGGCAGACTTTATTAAAGGTTTGCTGTACCTTTTGGTGTATAAGCAACCGTAGGTAGACTTTCACCAGAAACATGAGGTCTTTCATTTTAAGCCTCCCAATGATCCCGTCAGCTACAATGTCATTTCCCCGACACCAAGCAGCTCTCCCATTCTCCACATTAACTGGATGGCCTGCAGTTTAATTCAGTGCGACACTAACCACCCAGAGTTAGCGAAGACCCCACAGGTTAAGGCTCAGTCCCACAAGACTGCTCTTACTTCAGATGCCAGCCCCAAATGGGGTCCCCAGGCTACTGACGCTTCTACCTGGCCAACTACAAATATGGGGGTTTCCACAACCCGTCCCTCTCAGGTTGAATAATTCACTAGAATGGCTCACAGGAAGCTCCCTCAAACCTCATCATTAAGGGTTTGGGGAGCTGGGAGCCAGAAACCACGGATGAAGACCAAATCTATATTTTTCTTATAAACCACAATATCACAACACCCTACAGAGAGAATGGAGAGAGAATTTCCAATGGTGAATGGCGATGGCCAGCTCAGCTTTAGGAGAGCTCGGCTGGATGACCTTTTCTATTCTGAGAAGACCTTTTCTGTTTTTTTAAAAATATATTTTATTGATTTTTACAGAGAGGAAGGGAGAGGAATAGAGAGTTAGAAACATCGATGAGAGAGAAATATCAGTTGCCTCCTGCACACCCCCTACCGGGGATGTGCCCGCAACCAAGATACATGCCCTTGACCGGAATCGAACCTGGGACCCTTCAGTCCGCAGGCTGACGCTCTATCCACTGAGCCACACCGGTTAGGGCCCTTTTCTATTTTATATCTGTGTCAGGCTACCTACGGCTTATCATGACTAAAGTGCACCCAACATAGACTGTATGCCCAGTCTGTGCCTTGAGGAAGACATCCGCCTCCACAGCTTTTGGCGGAAGGTGTTAATATTTCTTTCATTTTAGAGGCAGCATCAGAATGGGCCGAACACATTCATTAGACGTGGTCAGGCACCAACAGATGCCGACACGTATAATTTGGCAGCTGTGGCTACCAGGAACTAGAAGGTGCTATTTCCCATAAGTGAAATAATGGGTCTTTCGTCCCTGGCAGGTGGAAACCTATTACTCAGAATTTATGAATTGATAATTCTATTTATCACAAGGATATGATGACTCATTATTTTCCCTCCTGGAAAGAAAGCAAGTTGCTCCTTTCTTGTGGTTTCCACTGAACACACTTTTGATTGCAAGGTCAACTGAAGAAGAACTCTTGCCCTTTTTATCATCTCCAGGTGTGTCTCCCTTCATTCAATAGGTAGAGCCCGGAAAAACAATGGCTGCATTATACATTTCTGAATAGGGAGTCATGTTAAACCCATGGTGAGGACAAACAACCTGAATGAAACTTGTAGTGAACAGATTGTCTACTTCATTGCTAAGCCCCTGTTCTTTCACACGGGCCATAATAATGTTCTAGGGACAGTGCCCATTTCTGGCTGGCTGCCTCCAACTCTTTTGTGAGGCAGAAGAATGAAAACGGAATAAGTGCATTCATTCATTCATTTTTGATCTTGGACAGAAATGAAGACTCTCGCGCAAGAACATCTGACAAGTGACAACCTAGCTTGTAGTTTTGCAAGCTTTTGAAATTTGATTTTCTATGGCAAACACTGGGCAAGTAAGCGGCCAAAGGTTGGCAAAGCCTTCCAATTAACTGGGCATTAAAATTCCCTGTGTATACCTCGCACAACGACGCCTGGCTCCAGAAGACTTCGGGGCCTGGGACAAGCCACAGGGGAAAACTGAGTCCTTAGTACTGAAATATATTTCCTTAGGCACAATCGGGTTAAAACAAACTTCAAAGCCCCCTCAGGTCAGGAGGAACCAGAGCAGAAGTCATCACAAGAGGAAAAGTCACAAAGGGCAGCCTTCAACTATTTGATTGCAGATGATTACTGCGCCTCTGCTCACTGTGCGAGGATGTGCTTCAGCAAGGAAACAGACGCTGCGGCATACTTCAAAAACCCCACAAAATAGCAACGGAAATGTATGCGCATGTGCTATGAGAACGAGTCTCTAATTAGGTGCTAAAAAGCCCAGAGGGTCATGGAGGGCTTCACAGGGCTGCGCGTCCAAATCTCTTTTTTTAAATATTCATATCCTTTAAAAAAACTAAAATAATAAGGTCCGTGTGCATGTTTGTAGATGGACATACACACCCCTAAAGCTGGGAATTACAAAGTCCTTGGAGAAATTTGATTTCAGACTTGTTATTCTGGAGCCACGTTCAGTCATATGCCTTGAATCATGTATTAGCAGCTCCTCTTAAAAATAGAATGTACCCACTTTTCTGTCTTTTACACCCCTTTTGGTTCTAAGTTCTGGTGGAGAAAACCAAGCTGAAGGAACTGTGAAGTTCATGGACATGTCATTATAACAGGGTATTCATAACATGGTAGTGAAGGATAGCTTTCTCTTTTAAAAGCACTTTACCTTTAAGTTCCTAACAAGAATTCAACTATAAATTCCCCACAGTGATTTCAGTTCCAATGGCTCAATTCTTTAAAGCACGTCTAAGTCCTAGATGCCCAAATAACAGAGACTGCCCCTGTCTTGCTTGAAAGTGTACCACCGGCGCCCTGACCAGTGCCAGATGCACAATAGATGGTGGGTAGGAGGGGACATGGATAGGGTGCTATCCTGAGTATAACACCCTGGGTTTTCTTGTCAAAGTAAAGGTTCTAATTGGCTCCTTAAATAGTAGTGCCTGGAAGTTATAACACAACCCTATAGCATGTTCTTCGGAGTTTGTGGTAAATATATATTTAACTTAAATTAAAATGGATACAGTTCTCTTTCCATAGCATGGTCCATGTAGCCTCAGCTAATCCTTTTATTATCTTCACAAAGTCCCAGGTCAAGGAATGCCTCTGGCTATGTTAGAAATTGATATATGAGTTGAAATCAGGATAACGATACCCAGAGTGGGTGCAAAGCCGGTAAGCAACAGCCCTTGCAGACTGCTGTCTCCATCAGGTTCATTTCTATCCAGATGTCCTCCATTTCACGTCGGCTTTGCTGGTGTCAGGCCGTCTCTGCTGTTATTTGTTCCTGGGGGTCACCACACTGTCTATAGTGACTGTTAAATCATCTCTCAAGAAAAGGTCACTCAGAACAAGAAGAGTGCTTCAAATGCAACTTGATTGATCTCTGTCCTCAGATAGTGGTTTCTGGCTTAATAATAAGGAATTTCTCTCTCTTCCTATTGAGTGGCAACTGAATTCCCTTTTGCAACACACAGTGATGTTTTTATTGATTTACTGCAACTGTAGAGACGCATCGAAGCTTTCTTCATTCAGCCACATCCTTTGACCTTTGGGTGAAATGTTCGGAGTAAGGCACTTCCTTGTCCTCCCAAAGGACAAGGTTCCCTCCACACCCAGCATTAACTTAGTCAATAAACCTTTAAAGCCTGCACGGTCCTGAGGATTGTTCTATCCCAGGCAATGTTTGACCACTCCCCTGAAAAGAGCTCATGGCCTAAGATAGGGAACAGAGAGTTAGGTGAACAGTTACTTTCATTCAACAAACTTCTGTTAAAGAAATATTTGCCAAGACTCAAGTACAAGCATGAGAAAGTGGCCACAGCAAGCTTCTGAGAATAACAGCTTTTCCCAACCCTCTTTGCAAACCAGGTTTCTACCTTCATGACTTACAACACAGATGAACAATCCCAAGGGAGGCTACAAATCCAGCCCGGTACTTAAAGAGCAAGTGTCAAAAGGCAGCTGGTGGGAATGCAGACTGGTGCAACCACCATGGAAAACAATATGCAGGTTCCTCAAAAACTTAAAAATGGAACTGCTTTATGACCCAGTAACCCCACTTCTGGGAATATGTCTGAAGAAACCCAAAGCACTAATTCAAAAGAATACGTGCGCCCCTATGTTCATTGCAGTTCACAACAGCCAAGATATAGAAGCAACTCAAGTGCCCATCAGTAGACCAATGGATAAGGAAGAGGTGGTGTGTATACACTAGTACAATGGAATATTACTTGGCCATAAAAATATAAATTTTAACCATTTGTGACAGCATGGATGGACCTAGAGGGTGCTATGCTAAGTGAACTCAGTCAGTCAGAGAAAGACAAATACCACATGATTTCACTTATATGTAGAATCTAAAGAACAAAATAAACAAAGTAGAAACAGACTATAGACTGATGGTTGCCAGAGGGGAGGGGGGTTGGGGGGTTGGCTGGGAGAAAAAGGTGAAGGGATTAAGAAGTGCAAATGGTGCCCTAACCGATTTGGCTCAGTGGATAGAGCGTCGGACTGCGAAATAGAAACAGGCTCATACATGCAGAGGATAGACTGACAGTAGTCAGAGGGGAGGAGCCTTTGGGGGGCGGGGGGAGCTGGGAGAAAAAGATGAAGGGATTAAAAAAAGTGCAAATGGTAGTTACAGAACAGTCACAGAGACATAAAGTAGAGCGTGGGGCATATATTCAATAACATTGGAATAACTATGCATGATACCAGCTGGGCACAGGAAATACAGAGAGGAACACTCTGTAAAGTGTATAATTGTCTAACCACGATGCTGTACACCTGAAACTAACACAAAGTAATATTGAATGTAAACTATAATTGAAAATTAAATTTAAAAAATAATAAATGAAAACATACAAAAAAGAAAAAAACCCTGATATTATATCCTTAAGAATGTCAGGTACTAGAATCCATAGATACAGGCTATAAGTTAGCTATACCCACTCAAAGCTTAGGATTCTCTCCTCCCTCCCTTTATCTTTTTTTAAAAAATATATATTTTATTGATTTTTTACAGAGAGGAAGGGAGAGGGATAGAGAGTTAGAAACATCGATCAGCTGCCTCCTGCACACTCCCTACTGGGGATGTGCCCGCAACCAAGGTACATGCCCTTGACCGGAATCGAACCTGGGACTTTTGAGTCTGCAGGCTGATGCTCTATCCACTGAGCCACACCGGTTAGGGCCCTCCCTTTATCTTTGAAGGTCTCTTATCCCCGGAGTGAACATCCGCTACTTCTTCCTCTGCCCGTGTGCCAGCCGAGTTCTCCAGGAAGCAGGCACTGAGATAGAGAATGGCCCCTGAGGAAGTAGGATTGGGCAGAGGAAGCTGCCAGACTTGGATGTTGACCTGCCAATCTCTCCATCGACCCACAAGATTGCCCTGAGAGGGTCCTGCATTGGGAAAACTGGGGCCTTTGTAGCATTGCCTTGTTCAGTCCTTGGCTGCAGGCTGCCCTGTGAAAAGCATGATCTTGGCTGTCACACTGAAGCAGTTGGCCAAACACACTCCTGGCGACTGAGCAGCAAGCTCTTACTTGAAGGTTGAAAGAGGATCCGAGTGGCTCAGGGCCAGTCGAACTCAGAACACTGTCTAAATGCAGTTACTGTTCTAAGAATTCTCAATACTAAATTCGAGCAGGGCGAGGCATCAAGGCTTTGCTTTCCTGGCCACAGGGATGAGCACAGGCCTCAAGGAGGGGCCGGCAGAACCCTTTTGGAGCGTCATGCATAAGGTGGTGGGGGTCTCTTTCTCTGCGGTGATGATCTCTAAGGACCATATAAGCTTGTTGCTTCTTGGGGGCATCTTGTCACCATGGGGATAAGCCTGAGGATCAGGCAGGTGCAAACACAGTCACGAGATGGAGCAAGCCCTAACCGGTTTGGCTCAGTGGATAGAGCGTCGGCCTGAGGACTGAAGGGTCCCAGGTTCGATGCCAGTCAAGGGCATGTACCTTGGTTGCGGGCACATCTCCAGTAGGGGGTGTGCAGGAGGCAGCTGATGGATGTTTCTAACTCTCTATTCTCTCCCTTCATCTCTGTAAAACAATCAATAAAAT
The DNA here is from genome assembly GCF_000327345.1 of Myotis davidii. Lineage (NCBI taxonomy): Eukaryota > Metazoa > Chordata > Mammalia > Chiroptera > Vespertilionidae > Myotis > Myotis davidii. The sequence goes on from NW_006290682.1 coordinate 2,648,363, forward strand.
ATATTTTTTTAAAAAGAGATGGAGCAAGAGAGAGAGAGAGATAGGGACACTCTGATAGTAAGACACCTTTGTGGGCCACTTGGAATCCTCTTGGCCTCTGTCCTCACTCCATCCACTGCAGCTGAGATCAGCTTCACGCAGGCTTCGACCAGCCTCACGCAGAGGCCACCCGACAGTGTTTGCCACCCTAGAACTTCTCTGAGCCCGCAATGAGTTCACTTTCTACCCTGAGGCTTCTCTCTTGTGGGACAGCCATGGAACCTTCCAGCACTCACATGTGCACTCAGAAGTGTGCGTGGGGGGAGTCAACACCCGTGGGGCCATACTCGACGAATGGGGGACAGAGCCGATGAGTCACTGCTTCCCTTTTTGACTCGGGAACGACAGCCCTGAGAGGCACTCCGTAAGGCTCCCCTGCAGCGCCCGCAGCACCGAGCTCCCGTTTCCCACGGTGGCGGGCAGCTCTGCGGGCAGCTTTCACTTAGTTCTCCCACATTCCCTTTTTAACGCTGCACCAACTCAACTACCAGCACACAAACCTTTGTCTTGGGTTCTTTCACCCAGGCTAAGACAGATGACACTATCTGAACACCTGGATCCACCTGTTCCTGAAGCTACTCCCTTGGACTCTCTAGTTGCTTGAGCCAATAGAGTTAAAAGATTCTCCTTTTTCTTTGTTGTGTGTATGCGTGTGTGCTTAAGCTGGTTTGAGTCTTAATGACTTGCAACCAAAACTGAACTCACCTTCACAACCCCATTTTCCTTGTCATTCCTCACCCCATCACATCACCACCCCTTCCACCTTCCCAACCTCTTTACCCTCAGTCCGCTCCAGTTCTGTGAAGCATCATCGATGGTTTCTCCCCACCCATTTCCCCCCACATACAACCAGCTGCCAATTCCTGCAACCTATCAGAGTTGTGGATCTAAAGCAGCTGTTCTCAACCTATGGGTCGCGACCCCTTTGGCGGTCAAACGACCCTTTCACAGGGGTCGCCTAAGACCATCCTGCAGATCAGATATTTACATGACAATTCATCACAGTAGCAACATGACAGTTATGAAGTAGCAACGAAAATCATTTTATGGTTGGGTCACAACAGGAGGAACTGTACTGAAAGGGTCAGAAGGCTGAGAACCCCTGCTTTAGGGGGTCTGAGCCCCAATTTCTGCCCTCTTTCCTAGGCTAACGTCTCTCCTTGGCGATCTTCCATTTCCCATTTTTCCATTAAAAACTTCTCGACTTTCTGATGGTGGCTGATCACTTCCATGGCGAGCGGCAGGCCTGCAATTTACTTCAGTCTGAATTTGTGCGCAGTTACGGACTCGGGAAAGGTCCCCAAGCTCTGCAAGCGTGTTTGAACTTCACCGGGAGGGATGGGAACGGGGACGGGAAAGAGCCGGCACCCCACAACCTGCTGGCACTGGGCTCGGAGGGGGGTGGGAAGCGGATCCAGTGTGAGGCCAGCTGAAGAAAATGGGAGGCGACAGCTGACTTTGGAGAAGGCATTTTAATGGCGTTTCTAAGCGAGGAAAGAATAGCTGCTGACAGCGGGCGCTGCTGTGAGAGAAGACAATTTTCCGGGGCTCTGGCTAGGAAGGCATTTGTCTTAACCAGCGCGTCCACGCTGCAAATGCCAGACGGGCAGCACGTGCGGCACACAGCTCGTGACATTTGAAACTTCGGATGCTGGCCTTCTCTGCTCTTTTCTTTCCAAGCCGACTGCTCCTAATATTTGTCTTAGAGGGTTATACCTTAAAAGACAAGATAAATTCACTGCTCACCATTCCGAAAACATTCGTGTGCCCAAACTAAACTAGAATAAGGCGCATCTGAGCCCTCGTGCTTGCATGTTTGCAGGATATGTACTCCAATAAGATGGTTGGGCCCAGCCGGTGTGGCTCAGTGGTTGAGTGTTGACCTATGAACCAGGAGGTCAGGGTTCAATTTCCAGTCAGGGCACATGCTCGGGTTGTGGGCTCCATCCCCAGTTGGGGGCATGCAGGGGGCAGCCAATCCATGATTCTCTCTCATCATGGATGTTCCCATCTTTTTCTCCCTCTCTCTTCCTCTCTGAAATCAATAAAAAACATTTTTAAAAAAAGAAAAGATGGTTGGGGATGAAGAACGAGGGGAGAAGCTAAACTTCAAACTGTCAAAGGCCAAACATTCCGTTCACCTCCCTGATTCTGCGTAGCTCCTTGGCCCACACACTCACTTGCAAAGAGAAGTTTTCCAGCACCCGTTTTTCTCAGCCTTGATGTACTATCTATAAAGTCCGTGAGCCCTGGCTGGTGTTTCTCAGTGGTTAGGGCACTGCCCTAAGCACTGGAGGGTCTCGGGTTGGATTCCTGGTCAAGGGCACATACCTGGGTTGCAGGTTTGTCCCTGGCCCCGGTTGGGATGCATGTGGGAGGCAACCAATCGATGTGTCTGGGGTCCCTGGAACTATCTGACATTCATAGTTGTATAATTTTTTCTAAATATATCAGGAGATAATCTGAGTTAAGATAATATCCTTGAAGTCCACTATTAGAAAGAGATGAATAATTTTGTAATTGTGCTATGCTTCACGGGATATCTCTTTGATTGCATATATCTTAGAATAACAGCACATTAATAGTAGTCAGCTGATTCTTTTCAAGTATTAACTAAATGTAGTTAAGATAAACAGAAATAAGCTTATTTACATAACAGTATGCTGCCTCCTGTCAGTGCGTCATCACACACTGACACAGGGGCCCACACGCCTTCCTGTGCTCCCTCCCTTCCACTTTTTCTAAAAATCAATGGGAATCAATGGGAAAAATACCCTCCAGTGAGGATTAACAACAAAAAATCCATGAGCCAGCTTAGCGTGAAGTGTCAGATGGTTCTTACTATGTTTAACATCATCATTTTGCAAATGAGGCGCACAGCTTGTCAAGCCGAAAAGGACAATTGAGTATCTGCCCTAAGGCCAGGCCAGAGAATGGCAAACTATGGCCCATGGGCTGAATGCCACCCACCACCTGCTCGTGTGCCCACAGATAAGCTGACACTGGACCCAGGAGACCAGCCAGGGCATCGCCCGCCACCCCTTCTTCCTCCTCTGCTCCCAGAAATGGCTGCCACGTGGGGTCCATCCTGGTTGCCAACTACACACCGGGGCCTCTGCTGGCGGCCGCTGCTGAGCAGGGAGCAGCCGGGACCCTCCGGCCAGCTTCCTGTGATGAGCTGGTTTGGCACCTCGGGAGGAGGGAGGAGTGTGCTGGGACCTGGGGGTCCCTGAGGCAGAGAATGAAACTGATCCAGGCAGCGCGCCCCCTTCAACCCGCCCCCACCCCGCTCCACTGCGGCCAGGCACCAACCCTAGGGCCGGTCACTCTTCCTCTGAAGTCTCCAGCAGATGGCACCGGGCACAAAGTTGCCCACCGCCCAAGACCAGCCACCTAGGCCGGTGGTGGGCAAACTGCGTCTCGCGAGCCACATGCGGCTCTTTGGCCCCTTGAGTGCGGCTCTTCCTAAGCCTTAGGAGTGCCCTAATTAAGTGAGTAACAATGTACCTACCTCTACAGTTTAAGTTTAAAAAATGAGGCTCTCAAAAGAAATCTCAATGGTTGTACTGTTGATACCTGGCTCTGTTGACCAATGAGTTTGTCAACAAAAAAAACTTCAAAAGAGACTCGCCCAAGCCGAAAACTGACTTCTGCGAATGGGCCACGAAGTTTCAATAGCACTGTATGTGCGCACCCACACGTGGTATTTTGTGGAAGAGCCACACTCAGGGGGCCAAAGAGCCGCATGTGGCTCGCAAGCCACAGTTTGCCCACCACTGCCCTAGGCACATGGGGCGGGGCGGGGCGTGTCTCCCTTGTTACATCAGAGCCTATACAATGGCTTCCGTTTTGCCTCTCAGTTTTCAAAGTCAGAAATGTTTTCTTCCTAGCCCTTCACAGAGAAGGCGTGAGACTCTTGGTATAAATGTTTCCAAATATTTTCTCCAAGGGCTTAATCATCAAGGTGAGGAGGGGGCTGAAGAAGGGGGAAGCCTCGAGAGCTTATGTCGGGAAATCAGAAGCTCTTCAGCACTGAGCAAAGAAACACAAGCTCTACATGCTATGTACAGCAGAATACACACGCTTCTAAACGCTGCATTAATTCCTCAACTTCTGCGTCATTTGCGCACCAGCCTCGGTTATATTGGGTATTTGAATGCCACCTACTGGGCACAAATGGCCTCTGCTCATTGGAAAGGATCATTTGTACTTTGTTTTTTGTTTAATATTTTTATTGATGTCAGAGAGGAAGGGTGAGGGACAGAGAGATAGAAACATCAATGATGAAAGAATCATTGATTGGCTGCCTCCTGCTCGCCCCCTACTGGGGATCGAGCCCACAACCCGGGCATGTGCCCCTGGTGGGAATCGAACGCAGGACCCTTCAGTCCGCAGGCTGACGCTCTATCCACTGAGCCACACCAGCCCGGGCTACTTGTACTCTAGAGCAGGGCAGCGACAGCTGGCAGCTGCTGCACTGCTTGTGCTGGGGCACATTGCTGGTGACAGCTGGCTGAGGAGCTTGCGGCCACCGCAGGAATTCTCTGCCACCATCAGACTTCTCGGTCACGGCCAAGCAGGCTGTCTCCGCCTCTCTGTGGCGGGGCCGGCCTGTGCCTTGTCAGATCGTTCTCAGCAGCCCTGACTTCTGCCCACTTAGTGGGTTCTATTGGGTCCCTTCAAGAAGTAGGTCATTTATTAAAATGTTCTATTATTTTATGTTAACGATGACTCATTTATTTCAACCCTTTGTACTCAGCATGTTTCTATTGAAATAAACGTACGTTTCTAAGAAAATTGTAGCTTTTGCTTTTTTGTGGCCCACATGCACTTACACCTTGTTTATTTGGCCCGTGTCAGCCTTTGAGTTTGACACGCTTGGCCTACACACTTGGCTATTAGATGCACCTGTTGGATACTTTTCTACTAAATAAACAGAATCACTTTCTTGTATTTAAAAGAGGAAATCTATTCACCAAATGCAGAAATACTGAAATGTAATCTCGTTTCCCTGCTCTCTCAACACTGATCACCAAAAGCATTTTCCAGTCACTGGGGCATTTTCCCCCTGTGATGTGACATGTTTAGAAAAGTCACGGGCATCGACCCCCTGAGCCGCAGCCTCTGCGGCACGAAGACCTGTCACACTTCTCTGCGGGTTCGGTTCAATCAAAGCGACACCCCAGCTCAGAGAGTCTGTCTTCTTTCACATTATGCCTTCGGACACTGACGATCTCTCAGCCGAGTGGCCCTCTCAGGCCATGGCACACCAAGGCCATTACCATTTCCTTGTGACATGGGCTGTTTTCTGTGACCTTTTACACAATGGCGGGTCTGTCTCTTGCGAGGAAACACTCTGTCTCCAGAAAACTCTGCCGGGATTAGTTTCTTAACTTATTCTAAAAAATCACAACTACAGGACAGGTTTCCGGCCCTTATCCATTCTGCAGAAACGCATAATGAACCAATATGCAAAATACTAGAACTGACACCGAAGGGAGACGAGACATAGCTCCTTGACCTTGAGAAACTCATAGGTTTGACCGCCCAATCCCAGTTCCCCCTTCGCAATTCCCACTGCAGGAATCAATACCCCCTATTAGCTCGGATCTGAAGAAGGCAACTAGAACCCCAATTAACCACATCTGCCTCGAGACTGGGCCTTGGAACTCCGAATGAAGCTCCCATGCAAAGCGAGGCCTGCTCTGCGAACTCGGAGGGCCACACCTGAAGGTCCAAGTGCAGACCTGAACCCCTCGTGAGCTCGCGTGGTCCCACCACCCTGGCAACAGCGTGTGCTTGGCCATGAGCGTCTCGAGGTGCAATCATTGCACAAACATGCCCAGTTCAGACGGCGTGTAGATCCCCCACACCAGCCCTTTCTCAGAGTCTGCGGGCCCTGTTTATCCTTTCCCATGTCAGTCTGCGGAGACCCTTCTGCTGCTCCTCGCCCCCTGGCAGCTGGTGCTGGAAACAAACATTCTTTCCCGGAGCCTGCACGGCTGTCCCCTCGCTCTGGGCGACCAGCACGTGGCCGCCTTGAGTGATGCATGTCTTGCTGCGGTTTGCACACTGGGAATGGCAACGCTTTGGAGGGACCGAGGACAAGGCTGGGGGCTCTCGGACCCACGCCACGCCCTGTCCCCTCCCCTTGATGGATGCCTCTGTGTTCGATCTCGGAGCTCACATTACAGTGTGACTTCGGGGCCTTTGAAGTTCCAGCTGCAGGGACTGTAGTGATGAGGGGCCCTGGAGGCGCGGGGAGGGGGCTGGCTGCCCAGGGGACTACGAAATGCAATTAAAAGGGGCACCTGGGCGGCAACCGAAGGAAGGAATGCGGAGTTGGCTCCCAGCAGAAGTGGTCTCTACAAAGCGCTTAATTCAGAAAAGCCCGAAACTTTACAAAACAAAAAGCGAAACGCAACCCGGGAACCCCGCCCACCGGCCAGACACAAAGGGACGCCTGGATTCTTGCTGCCGCGTGGGTGCCGGCGGCCCACGCGGGTCAGCAGAGGCCCTCCGGCGCTGGGGAGATCTCTTCTCCTGGCTGCCCTGGTGTCTTCATATTTGGCCAGCCGGCCACGGACCCTTACCTCTCCCGTCCCTTCCCGCGCTCTTCTGCCCCTCTGCCCAGGGCTCAGTTCTCGGACGCGAGGCCTGTTCGAGGTGTGTGTCCCCAACCTTGCGCTGCGTCCCAATCAGCTGTGAGAACTCAGGGAGCCGGCTCTGACCCCGGACTTTCCGGCTGCCAGGCCCAGGGTGGGGCAGAACGTGTGCATTTCTAATCAGCGGCCTGCTGACCCGATGGTCCAGGGACCGCACTTTGAGAACCGCCGGGTTAGGCCAACCAGTTCGACTCAGAGTCTGAGCTCAGGTGA